>NC_077229.1:524497272-524797272 GCF_027887165.1 Monodelphis domestica | reverse complement strand
GATCTCTGGAAGAACACTTATCTCAGTAGGGTAGGAAGATGTATTTGTGGGCCTGATGGAAGTAGTCAGAATTGATGATGGGAGCCCAGAAAATACCTGAATATTCACTGAATGCAGAACCAGTTCATTATATCCATTATATAAACGAGATGAGGGCCAGAAATAAGAATGCCCTTTTGACTGTCATATGGAGTAAATTGGAAAGTCAAATAACATGAGTAATGTTTGAGGCCGAAAAAGTCTGAGAATGGTGCTTATAAAGATTGAGCATGAAGGAGCCATATTCCTCCTTAAAGTGACATGAAAATACATGATCTATAGAAAGAATTAGGAGTAGAGGCTAGCCTACAACCAGAGGAAAAGAAGTCTCCTTTCATCTAAAATTGGTAAGTAATAGGATTATTTCTAACAGAACTGGCTTGAACAGCATTATGAATTTGCTTGAGCACATAAATCAGAACAAAAAGGAAAGAATCAAGACAATGTTAGGACCTTTAGAATCTCTAAAACTTTCATCAGGGTAAAGAAAGCTTGGAAATGCTTAAAATTCAGTAGGGAATATTTTAGGGATGAAGTAGGAAAAGTTCTTTCCTGACTAGACAACATTTGTCCCCTCCTCCCACAAGACTCCAATCATCGAGGTTACACAAGCCTCCTAACCCACAGACCTAAAAAAAAATACTCAGACCCCCTTTCCAGAGGGACCAGAGAATAATAAGAGTAACAAACAAATAAACAAAAATGGAACTAATAAATGAAGCTTCAGGACTGAGAAGTCTAAGAAAGCATATAAAGCAAGACATTTCTGGGTAATCTTGAGCTTTAAAACTTTAGGTATTAAATAAATATATAGCTTAGAATTAGTTCATTTAAATATGAAACTTGCATGTAATTTAATATATAACATAATATAGTTGCATTACATATAAGGGAAGGCTGTCCAATGGAGTTCTTGTTCTCAGAAGACAAGGTGACACAGGAGATCTCTGGGAGTTTTGCATAAGACACTCCTTTTCCTGATTTGGGGCATTGTCACTGGCTGACCACATCCCTGGAACTTCCATCTTTCTCTCTGCCTCCTGGTTTCCATTTCTTTCAAATCTCTACTAGAATCTTACCTTCTACAAAAAATCATTTCTAGTCTTTAATCTCGATTCCTTTCTCCTGAGATTAACTCCAGTTTCATCTGTATGTATATCTAATCGTACATAATTGTTTGCGTGCTTTCTTCTTAATTAGACGGAATTTCCTGAGAGTAGAGACTGTATTTTGCCTTTCTTTGTATCATTTCAGTTTAGCACATTGTCTGGCACTTAGTAGGCACTTAAATGCTTGTTAATTTTGTTGGACTTGAAGACTTCCTAATGGGGAAAGAGGCCTTGGGCCCTACTTTTTCCCTACTCTGACATCTTCATTCCCGTTTCTGACTTCTGTGGTTTCCTTTTAAATGTCATCCAAAATCTCTCCTCTAAGAAGTCTTCCCCCCTTAACTTTAACACTAATAGTATCCCTCTGCAATCATTTCCAGGTAATACTCTAAACAGATTTGTTTAGATATTGTCTCTCCTAGTACACTGTGGGCTCCTTGAGAGGAACAGCAAACTTTGTTTTTTGTATCTCCAGTGTTTAGCACACAGTAGGATTCTTGACTGCCATGTAGCCCAAAATTAGGTTGGGTAAAGCATACCGTCCTTAAAAAAAGCTACTCAGACATCTGGCGACGTCAGTGTTCTCAGTGGTATCTAAAGCTGTACTTCATTATTTGCCTATGAAGGTAGTTGTAAAGTAATGAAATGGAAAAATGTATGATGAACAATGGCAAAATGATATGGATAGTGTCTTTCAACTCCCATATAATCTGGATTAAAGTGAGGCAGCGCTGTACAAAATTGTCAGCCTTATTTCTTCCAGAGTCATTGAAATCCAATGACAAGACTAAAAACAGAATAACCGGGGATGTCTTGGGATGTAGTGGATGACCTTGGTGACTTTGATGTCTAGCCAAACTTTAAGCAGACCACAGAGCTTGTTTCTACCCCCATCATGGCCTGTTTGAACAGATTCTTCATATTGACCTTTTCTAGAGTGAGAATCTTCCCATACTAGGGAAGATACATCCTTAATTCAATTGATAAGACACTTCCTTAACATGGTGATGTTGACACCTCTTGGTTACCCTCAACATGACTTATTCTGCTTGCTGACACAGTTTTACTGGAGTATGACCTCTGTACGTTCCGCATCTCCTTGGAGCCACAGGTGAGTGTTAGTTGGTTGGGGGACATCAAAGGTAGAAAGCAGCCCTGAAAAAAGGGCTTGGACAGAGGTTTTTAAAAGACTGCCTGACCTTTGATCCAGCCATACCACTGCTGGGTTTGTACCTCAAAGAGATAATGAGGAAAAAATATTTGTAAAAAATATTCATCGCTGCGCTCTTTGTGGTGGCAAAAAACTGGAAAATGAAGGGCTGCCCTTCAATTGGGGAATGGCTGAACACATTGTGGTCTATGTTGGTGATGGAATACTATTGTGCTCAAAGGAATAATAAAGTGGAGGAATCCCATGTGAACTGGGACGACCTCCAGGAAGTGATGCAGAGTGAGAGGAGCAGAACCAGGAGAACATTGTACACAGAATCTGATACACTGTGGTACAATTGAATGTAATGGACTTCTCTACTATCAGCAATGCAGTGATCCAAGACATTTCTGAGGGACTTATGAGAAAGAACGCTATCCACATCCAGAGAAAGAACTGTGGGAGTAGAAACACAGAAGAAAAATAACTGTTTGATCACATGGTTTGATGGGGATATGATTAGGGATGTAGACTCTAAACAATCACCTTAGTGCAAAGATCAATAATATGGAAATAATTCTTGATCAATGGCACATGTAAAACCCAGTGGAATTGCACATTGGCTATGGGAGGGGATGGGAGAAGGGGAGGGAAAGAACCTGAATTATATAACCATGGAAAATTTTTCTTAATTATTCAATTAAATACATTTTAAAAGGGCTTCGTAACCCTTATATCAGAGGTATTCTTAGTCTTCCCTGAATGTCTCATACACCCCTATATAATAGCAATAGATATATAGCAATAGAGATAGATATATAGTTTTATGGAAATATTTTATGCTCATGATTGTATCTTGGACTACATCAGGAGAATAAGGACATAGGTTCTCTTTCCCCAATATGAGGCTTCTAGAATTTCATCTCTTGACTCCCAAGAGGAAAGAGATAGATCAAGTTTCTTATTGGAGCCTTTTGTGTGTACCTCTTACTTCCTGATCAGAATTCATATAATAAGAGAAAATACGGAATACAAACACCTGCTCTGATCTGAGGTCAGAGCCACTCTGTTATATGTGTAGATCACAAACTGAGCTCAACTGCCTCCATCTTGGTGAACTGAGCACAGTTCCCTGCATCTTGTGTTAGACAACAGCTCACTAGTAAAAGGTCCTCCTTGCCATATTCCCACCCCACCCCTCAATATCTCCTCCATAAGAACATCCTGTGTATTAGCATCTATTCAGGGAGACTTCAAAAGTTCTCTGATTTAAGGAATCTACTTGGCCATTCAGTTATTCAGATCAGGATATCTTATTTAATCAACTTTCTTTTGAAATATCCCCTCCCAATATCCCTTTGCCTGAAGCCTTTCCCCTCATTTGGGATTTAAGTATATATAAGCTTTGATCTTTTGTTCCTTTGGGGAGCCTCTGCCCTATTCTGGTGGGTCTCCATAGTTATTAAACTGAATAAAGTCCAAGACAAGCTTGATATTCTGGGGTCTCATTATTTGTACACTTCCAGAAGCAGAACTGTCAAATTAGACTGACTGTAGCGGTACATCTTATGCATGCCTCTGAGATCTATCCTCACTAATTAGTTCCCCCATTATAAACACATACCGAATAAAAAGATAGGAATTGAACCTGTGATTTCCTTGGTTTAGGGAAGTCCCAGATGAGGAACCTCTCTCCGAATTCAGGTTGGCACTTTCTTTACAAGTCATAGTCATGCAATTCAGAGGAACTTATGAGAAAGAGCACTATCCACATCCAGAGGAAGAACTGTGGGAGTAGACACAGAAGAAAAAAAACAAGTGCTTGATCACATGGGTTGAGGGGATATGCTTGGGGATGTAGACTAAACAATCACTCTAGTGCAAATATCAATAATATGGAAATAGGCATTGATCACTGATACATGTAAAACCCAGTGCAATTGTGTGTCAGCTATGGGGGTGGGGAGAGGAGGGAAGGGAAAGAACATGAATCATGTAACCATGGAAACATTCTAAATCAATTAATTAAATAAAAAGTTCCAATTCCAAAAAACAAACAAAAACATACTATAGTCATGGAAAGATGCCCAGAGTCCAGGAAGCTTCAGGTGATGTATTTATTATATATATTTTAGAGATGAAATCTGAATATAGGTCTTCCTTATTCCAAGATCAGGTTATAGAATTATCAAAAATACTTTGTTCAGACTTAATCAAAATTACTAGAGAGGTTAAAAGGCATAAAAGATCCATATACATACACACAGTATGACCTCTTTTTATCTGACCAATGTATTCCAAGACCCTGGAAATCATGCATAATACTGAACCTCATTATTTAATAATTATTTCTTACATGAATATACCTAAGTGTTTTATGACTTCTCTTAAGTTTTTCAGAACTACCAGCAAAGTCCTCTTATACTTTGGGTCCGTTATTATTTCATTAAACATTTTTCATTTTATTTTTTATCCCAGTTTTGTGTCAATGCAATGTTTCATATTCATTTTCTGACATTTTGCAATCCATGTTCTCTCCCTCCCTTCCACGTCTCCCCTTCCCTTAAAAGGCAGTTAATATGATGTAGATTCTACACATATTATCATATAATACATATTTCCATGTTGTGAAGCAAGATGCATACTGGATTATTCTAGGAAAAAATCCATGGAGGAAATAAAGTGGTTAGTATATTTCAGTATGCATTTGGACTCCATCTGTGGCTTCAATGGTGATGGCGAGTTTGGGCCCATTATTAATAACTAAATAGAATTAATGAAACAGAGAAATACTGATCTGATGTGGAGATGACGTGTTACAACCTCTATGCAAAGATTGAGAGAGGAGCTCCTGCTTGGTGCAAAAACAATGTAATTGCTCAAATTAATGCTTCTCAGAGTGAGAATGAGCATGATTGGGTGACTGCTATATGACTTTACATTACTTAGAACAATAGTGTGGATTTAGACAATAATTTAAAATATATATTATTTTGTGTTCTGTCCTTTTTAAAAAATTGCTAGTCACATGAGCATCAGCTCACATGTTTAATGCTCAAATAAAATAAGATCCTACCGTATATACGTGCATAAGCATTTATATCATATTTATTGAGAAAACTGGAGAAAAAGCCAAGAGTGTTGTGCTTAAATTCATTGCCGTGCCACTGAAAAAGGAATTCATTCGCCAGGAGGTTAAATGTAAAAGTTAAAAGTATACATTTCCCAGTTTTGTACCTCAGGCTCATTTATCTGACTATCATTGCTGAATACAATGTGACAATCTGACCTTAAAAAAATAATTGGAAGTTACACCACATTAAAGATTTGCCTCCTGCCTTAATAGGCATTGGAAGGCAGAGAGAAGTATTCATTAGACCTCTAGCCCTAATGATTCTGAATGAATTGGTTAATGAGATATAAAGCCAACAACTATCTCAGTGAAACAAAAATGATAGAATTGGTGGCAAGAGGATTCCTTTTGGTTCTTTCACAAAACTCTGCTGGTTTCCTCAATGGTGAAGCCCAACTAATCCTTCCCAATTTCCTTTCCACCTGTGCCCAGCAATGAACATGCTCACCCTCATGGGCATAGGAAACATTCAAATACACGTACCACCGAAATATTTTTATTTCCAAAGTTGGCCTTTTTTTACCACTATCGCTTTTGATATTTTGTTTAATGAACAGATAGATCAATTATTTTATTTGTCCCAGAGAATAGAAAATCTAAACCTGCTTTATCTTCAATATACCTAATTATATTTTATGATAATAGTGCCTTGTATTATGTAATATTTAAAAGAAAACTAATTTTATCTAAATTATCTTATTTGAACACAACAGCCCTGTATAATAGTCCCTGTTTTACAGAAGAAGAAACTGGATGTTAGAAAGATTAATTGCTTTTCCAACTTTTATTAGACTCAAAAAAAATCAACGTTTTTTTCCCCTTATTGTATAATACTGAGTAAAAATAATTCATCTAGTTTTACTGGAATGTTTTTTTTTAATTGTATCTCATTAGTATATAGAAAAAACCACATGTGTTTTTAAGTAATTAAAGAATGACTATTCATTCCATCTTTGAGCTGGTCAGTGGTAACCAGCTTTCTTTGTCCACAAGGCCATATTTGCGATGTTCCCTCTACACCTTCCATAATTATGTAAGCTGTTGTCATTCTCACCTCTGGGGATATGTGGTAGATGGTATTTGTTGGCAGGTTTTCTATTGAGAGGAAGGTTGATGGAATTAACAACAAAGAAGTCTCCCACTGACCCCTCCTCACAAAAGAGAGAATTATTGTTAACAACAAGATCCAGATGCTCTAATAGGTTTTGGGGCATGCAGAAATGTCCTCGAGCTCATTAAACTCCTGGACAGCAATTTCTTTTTTTAATCATGAAAGCTCTTGACCTGGCCAGTCCATTAAACTCCAACGAGGGTTTCTGCAAGTTCAGAGTTCCAATTATGGACCGCTTTATTGGACTCCAACACTGATACTGTTTGACTTATTCCACTGTGACCTGAACTTCGCTTCTGCTGTTCCCAAATCAACATTTGACTGGAGGCAGAAATCTCTTCTGAAGTTAGTTTGTTTGATTAAAATACTAAAGTGGTCATGACCCTTCTGTGCTGCACAAGGACAGGATTCTTTCTTTCTTCTTGAGAGGATATTGCCTTTCACTTCTACTCGGGAGGAGCACTGAAATACTGACTATGTAGATGTATGTTTATCGACTTGGCAGAAAGGTAGGAATTGTTCCCAAAATTAAATGTTAAGTTATTGCTTGTGTGTGTATATATCCTGCTAACATATGGCACACGTTTTTAATTATACATAAAATGGCGGTAGATCCGAAGGACGGCAACCTCCTACGTGAAGCAGTACCGTGTTCCTTAGACACTTTTAAAAATAAAATGCTGTAAAATACATTTCTGTAAACACTGTTTAAGCGTTGGGAAACTAAGGAAAGACTCGACGGGGTCTTCTTCCAAATTCAAAGCCATCTTTCTGGCTTCGTTGTCATAGTGTCCTCTAGTATCCCATGTTGTACAAAGGAATGATTGACGTAACTAATGAAATTGTGGAATAGTCATTGATGACCGCCGATAGCGATTTAACCCTGGTACAGTTCTGCCCACACAGGATGTCTCTGGACAGCTTGATGAGAGGATTTTTAAACCGCTGCCACGTTTTGGGACATTGGAAGGCATGAAGCGCACAATAATAATAGTACCTGTTTGAGACATACACAGTTTGACTAGGGAGCAATTGCAGTATACAGAAACAAATCCCGCTCCTTCTTCTGATAATATATTTCTGAAAAATCCATCTGTAGAAAAATCAGGAACTGATAAAAAGAACCACTTTTTGCCATCCATTATAGAGGGCCGGGAATTGGTTAGCAACCTGAGTTTAGCCTGATGCCGATTTCATGGCCGCAGCCCAGTGTCTGTCTCCAGCTCCCAATCCACGGCCTCGGCGAGGGTTGCCATAGAGATGTCCGACGGGCGAGGGCTATGGATAGACTGACCCACAATTCATCAGTTTGGTGACTTTTTGACTTGATGTTGAAAGTCACGAGAATCACACGTCGGAGAAGCCTCCATCGAGGGCCGTGCCAGGTGGTCGGCGGAGGTGAAAAGACGCTTCTGACCTCTGGACGCCGCATCTTCTGGCACGCGCACCCCAGACTCAGACTGGCCGCTGTGGGAGGGCGGCAGGAATAAGAGCGGATGAGGCAGACGGAGCCGACCGGAGGGGCCCGACTCCTTGGGATCTAGTCAAAGGTACATCCCAAAGTCCCGCTTTCACTGGCCACGCTGCGGGATGTTTGCGGCGAGGAGCCCCGCCCTCTGCTTAGCGCGGAAGAGACAAGTGAAAGAAGGTGGACTTTCAGTCCGAGCCACAGGAAGGCAGCTGGGCTCACCTGCAGAGCATCCTTCCCGACTGTAGCCCTCGGCGTCTTTAGCGGGGACCGCGTGACCGATACTACAGGGTCTCGTGGCCACTGGAATCTGCGCATGTGGCTTAGCTCAGTGTTTACAGAAGTTTAAGGAGTCCTTGGCTATTTGAAAGAGACCCGAAACATGTTCTCCTCTGTGTGTGTGTGTGAGTGAGACAGAGACAGAGATGGGGAGAGACAGAGAGATTGAGACAGAGACGAGGAGAGAGGGAGAGAGAGAGGGAGAGAGACAGAGACGGGGAGAGACAGAGAGATTGAGACAGAGACGAGGAGAGAGGGAGAGACAGAGACCGGGAGAGGCAGAGAGATTGAGACAGAGAGACAGAGACAAAGAGAGAGGGAGAGAGAGAGACGGAGAGAGACGGAGAGAGACAGAGAGATTGAGACAGAGAGACAGACAAAGAGAGGGAGAGAGACGGAGAGAGACAGAGATTGAGACAGAGAGACAGAGACAAAGAGGGAGAGAGAGAGAGGGAGAGATAAGGAGAGAGACAGAGACAAAGAGAGAGGGAGAGAGAGAGAGGGAGAGAGACGGGGAGAGGCAGAGAGATTGAGACAGAGACAGAGACAAAGAGAGGGAAAGAGAGAGGGAGAGAGACAGAGACAGAGCCAGAAAAAGAGACAGACAGACAGAGACAGACAGAGAAAGAGAGAAAAAGGGAGAGAAAGAGAGATACATTCCTAATTATTAGGGACAATCATGTTTTTTTTATAAAGAAAATGTAACCAAGGCTTTACATTGATCAAAAGGTATCTGAAGTACAAAAGAGAAAACTACCTTTGCTAGACCATTGGAGAGTGCAAGAGTGTTATAAAGAGGACAAAGCAAAGAAGAATACAGAGCTCTATCAACCAAATTTAAAAATGGACTTGAAGCCTTTGCTGAAGAAGTTGAATGTTCTCAAGAGGAAGCAATTGCTTTTCCTTCAAAGAATGATATAGTAGAATCACAGAGCCTGTGAAGAGAAAGAATATCCAATAAAGGGTAGATATTAATATGATAGATGTGGATGTTCTGCTCCAGAACACTGAGTTATTTGTCAAATTAAATTTTTTTTAATAGAGAAGACTGTTGTCTATCTCTTCTCAATGTAGGACACATACTGGATGCACCTAAGACATAACTAAACATCTCTACAGCCTTATCAAAATAGGGTATTTGGTGATTTTTGCAGATTCAAATTCCATTTCCAGGAGGAATCTCAAACCTATTACCATGTGTAAACTCTTTAGAGGGAAACGAATAACTGAAGGCCAAGGTGAAACACATTGTATTTTCTCCATTCTTAACCCTTGGAAACAAGAGGAAAAAAATTCTTTGAAAAATAAACTGGCTAAGAAAATAAAGTCTGAGAATAAGAGACTTGTATACCATAACTAAATTGAAAGATGACAGCTGACTGGCCAGAGATTCATTATACTTAGAAAAGGAAAGCAATTATTGTCAGGTACCTTGGAAATCTAATGTAAAGGAATTTAAGCTAAAATGGTTTAGAGAGAAATGATAATTCATTTGTATATTCCCCAACCTAGACACCATATAAAATAGCCACAATAAAGTAAAAATAGGTATTCTAATATCCAATTCATTGTGAATAAAGCACCCTAAATAAATAATAAATAAATTAAAGGACCCCAAAAATGAATTCATAGCCTCAGATACTTAAATCTAAAGAAAAAAGAGGAATTATGGATCATAATAGAAGGTGAATTTAACATATTAATATTATTGAGACTTTTTTCAATGAGACCTTTTACTAAAATATTGCTTTGGATCGTCTAGCCTTATTTGGGAAAAAAAGAAAGGAAAGAAACAATAAACAAAAGGGGATGGAGTGAGGTATTATTGTTTTTAAAAGTTCTTTTGATATAGGATCATCAAGGAAATAAAGGAGGAAAAAATCCTGAATTTTTAAGTAAATGTCAATGGAGGGAAGAGAACACATTTTGTTGTTAGACCTCTTTACTGACCCTCCACCCTACTACAATAAGAAGAGAAGATGAGATTAGAAAACCTCATGTGTGTAGTAGCATTAAGGAACAGAACAAAAAGAATCTTAACATAATAGACTTAGAAAAGGAAACAGCCTTAGACGCCATAAACTAGTCCAAACCACCCATTTTATGGTTAAGAAGTCTTCTCTGAGAGGATAAGTGACTTGTTGAGGGTAAAGTATTGGTGGACTTCATTTAACCAAACATCTGCTGTGTTCTTCCTCATCTAAGAGCAAAATAACAGATATTTTCTTTTTTGCCTTTAAGAGAATTTCTTTTTATCAAAGATGGAAGAAACAAATTAGAAATTATATTCTGAATCTTCATTATGTGGGATGAAGTGGTCAATAGGGTAAGAATAATAAGAATTCTATTTGTAAGAGATTTTGGTTATGGAGAGTTGAGAATGGAGAAATGGAAATTCATGTACAGTACAAAATGTGCCATAAATTCTGAGCACGCATATTTCAAAGAGGTCTTAGAATCCCATATTGACTAAAATTCTATAGGATAATTCAGGTCAAGAATGATAGGAAATATTCAAGAATGAAATTCTGCAAATAAATTATTTTAATTAAAAATAATCTAGGCTCCTGAATACAATTTATTGAGAGTCAACTATAAGCCAGACACTATATTAAATCCTGAGAAAGATACCAAGAAAGACAAAAGGAAGCAGTAGCTAGGTAGCTCAGTAAATGGAAAGCCAATCCTGGAACAAGAAGTCCTGGGTTCAAATATGACCTCAGACACTTCCTAGCAAATTACTTTATTCCAATTGTCTAGTCCTTACCACTCTTCTTACTTGGAACTGATACTATTGATTCTAAAAAAAAGATTAAGGTGTTTCTTTTTTTTTTTAATTAAAAAAGGCAACAAAACGAAACAAAACAAAACTGTAATCTCAAAGATGCCATAGTCTGATGGGGGAGAAAACACATAGACATCTATAAATGACTTTACATGATTGGATGTTCCTCATCTAAACAGGTTAAACTGGAGGCAATCTCAGAGAGAAGTCATGAGCATCCAGGGGGCATGGGAAAGTCTTCTTGCAGAAGTCTTTGAACTGAAATGAATTAATATAGGGAATCCAAAGGGTTGAGATGAGATGAGAGAATTCCAGTCGTGTGGGACAGTTAGGAGAAATGCAAGGAGTCAGGGAATGGAGTGTTTTATGTAAGGAAAAAGGAATTCAGTGTCAGTAGATTGTAGAGTACATGAGTATGGACTGTTAGGAGCACAGACTATAAAAATAAGAAGTACACTCACTAAGAAAATCATTGATTGCCAAACAAGTGAACTGAGCCAGAGATACAAACCAGAATGCAACTGTGATAGTCTGGGTAGTAGTGGTAGAAGAGGAGAGAAGGGAACCTATACTGGAGATGATGTGCAGGTGGATGCAATAAGATTGGATTGAAGGAGCAAAGAGTTTACTGGAGGATATATATAGTGATCCTGGGTTACTGAGGGAATGGTGGTGCTCTGAACAATAATATGGAGGTTTGAAAAAGGGGAGGGTTGGGCATGGGAAATTATGAGTTCATTTTTAGACATATTGAGTTTTAGTATGTCTACAGGCAATCAATTTTGAGATATTTGAGTTTAAGAAATGAATTAATAGATCTAAGAATCAATGGAATAGATATAACATGAATTCAAAAAATCTGATGAAATGACCAAGTTAAATAGCATGAAGGGAGAAGAGAAGAAGGCAGAGTCTGGGGGTGAAAAATCAAAATTAATGCACCCAACCTTCACAAAGATGCAAGAAAGAAGAATGAAATGGAGCAGACAGGTAGAAGGGTAATGAGGAAAGAGCAGAGGAAGTAATATCAAGAGGAAGATGGAGATTCATAATGTGAAAGGCTACACAGAGATCAATAAGCATGAGGACCAAGAAAAGACTATTGGAATCGACAAACTAAGAGATTATTGTTTTCTATGGAGAGAACAGTTTTGGTTGAAAAATAAGGTGGATAGCCTGACAATTAGTTTAGAAGAAAGTAAAAAGAAAAGATGTGGAGATAACAATTATAGAAGGACTTTTTAAAGAGATTAGGAAGGATATGGGACAGGAAAATAGCTGCTGGGCTGGATAGATGACGTGTGATGGGGAAAATGTGGAATTTTTTAAAGAAATGCATATAGATTCATAGGTAATTCATGGACAAATTTAGATTTTAAATAGACATACAAGGAACAAGTAAACAGACAAATAACTAAAGAGTGAATATCAATGTTGCAGTAATTTATAGTGTCAGGTATGCAAAAAATTAAGAAAGAAGAAACTACTGAGGCAAACTAAGGATAATAAAATGTTATGTTTTTAAATGTTTAAATTTTAACTGTACATGATAAAGATGAATAAAGGATAGCATTTTCAATGGAGTGATGATAACTCAAAACAGAGAAAAGGCAAAACACAAAACATATATCTTCTTTTGCTTCTATTTTCTTTGTTAGGGAGAATGGCAATTTGCCCTGAATATGACAAAAAAAATGGCTAACCAGGTGCTGGTAAGTAAAGTAATAGTAAGAGAAAACATAAATCCTTATGAATTAATGTGCACTGGTCCAATAAACTTTATAAAATAATACTAAAAGATTATTTAAATGAGATAGCTTAAACCATTTTGTCAGTAATATTTTTAAAATCATAGAAAATGGAAGAAGTACCATGAGCTTAGAGAAGGGGAAAAGTGATTTTCTTAAAAGGAGGAGAGCAATGAATTTGATTTCAATTCCTGGGAAAATCTGAATCATTAAAGAGATTCTAGGTGAAGATCTAACATGGAAAGTGGTAATTAGAAAAAAAAAACAGCATGGCTTCATGAAGAATGGGTCATATTGAATAACCTTATTTATTTCCATCTTTGCCAGAAATGTTAAACTAGTTCATGAGAGGAATGTTGTAAATACAGCATGGCTAGAATTTTAGCAATGCAACTAGGTGTTACATTGGATCAGCTCTGGAATCATGAGGACTTGAGCTCAAATCTTGCCTCAATCATTTTCTAGCTGTGGGATTCTGGGCAAGTCATTTAACCCTGTTTACCACATTTTTTCATCTGTAAAATGAGAAGGAATTGTCAACCCACTCCAGTGTCACGGTCAAGAAAACTACAGATACAATTAAAAGAGTCAGACATGACAACACCAAAAAGATTTTAGAGAGAAATGATGTCTATAACAACTCAGAAAATTATAGCCCAGGGGCCAAATTTTTTCTACAGACTTCTTAAATTTTTATTTTTATTTAATTGCATACCTTCACCTTTATAAATTTGTGATTTTTACTTTTGATTTCTGTGTGTCTATCACATTCATATGCCAGAATACGTTCAGCCATTCTGTAATTAAAGGGAAATGTTTTGTCATAACAAAAAGCTGTTATAATTTTTTAACATATTTGCCCTTTTACACTTTTTTTAAATCTCTTTGGACTATAGAACTAATATCAGTAAGAGATATGCAGAGTTTAAAAGCTTTTGGGCCATAGTTCTGAACTATTTTCCAGGACAGTAGGAGGAGTAGCAGGATGGAAAAAAATAACTCTACCAACAGTGTGTTAGTATGTTTGTTTTCCTACATCCATGCTACATTTGTCATTTTCCTTTTTTGTCTTTTTCAGCAATCTAGTGTGTATAACATGATACCTCAAATCTGTTTTAATTTGTATTTCACTAATTACTATGGTAAGCTTTAATTTCTCCCTCTGGAAATCGGCTATTTATATCAATTGACCATTTAGCAACTGATTAAGGATGGTTGTCATTCTTAGAGATTTAATTCAATTTTCCATAAACCTTCATCAGAGAAATTTCTTGGAAACAGTTTTTTTTTCTGGTTTCCTTCCTTTTTTAAAACTTAAGATGCATTGATTTTGTTTGTGAAAAATATTTTCCTCTCTGACATGGAACTCTGAAATAGGCACTCCTGCTCTCATCATAAGCTCAGTGATTCCTATGAATATCTTTTGTCCCAATGCTTCCTATACTGGGTGATCAAACCCTAAACCCTGCCAATACTGCCTCTGCAGCTACTGCCACCATTTAATTGCATTCCTGGCCAACCCATAACCTAGAGTCAATACAACTCTGTCTTCCTACCGTCTCTCGACTGTTTTTAAACCAAAAAAGATGGTCTTGATAACTTCTACTTCATAATATAGTTTGAGGTTTAAAAGGACTATTGACCTTCCAAAATCTCTTGGATATTCTAGATCCTTCAGTTATTCATTTATATAAGTAGCATTTAATAGTTGAATCTGTATGTCTTTTGTGTGCTCAGATAGATTTCTCCTGAGATATTTTATTCATTTCATAGTTATTTGGAATGGGATTTCCCTTTCTGCTATTTGATTTTGTTGCTACGTATAAATGCTGCTGATTTTTAATAGTTTACTTTGTAGTGTGCAAATTTGCTTAAATTATTGCCTAATCAGTATGTTTTCTCATTCCAGAGGATTTAATCAAGTATACAATTATATCATTGGAAAATAGGGATAATTTTATATCTCATTTACCTATCTTTTTACCTTTAAGTTTTGTTCTTCTATTAGTGTTATTAACATTTTTAGACTATATCAAATAATAATGAGGGAAGCAAGCTTCCTTATTTTACTCCTGCAATTATTGAAAAAGAATTATAGTGCATCCTGACAGCAAATGATTCATGACTTAGTGTTTATTTTTTATTTTATTTAATTGATTAATTTGGAGTATTTTTCCAGGATTACAAAAATCATATTCTTTCTCTCCCCTCCCCCAAACCCGTCCCATAGCCAACAACTGGTGTTATAAACCCTAAATGATTACCGTAGTGCAAATATCAATAATATGGAAATAGGTCTTGACCAATAACACATGTAAAACCCAGTGGAATTGTGTGTCGGCCTTGATTTGGTGTTTAGATAGAAGGTTTTGTGAATTATTTTCATGGAATCAAAGAATTTCATTTTATTATATTTTTAAGTTTTGGAAATTTGTATTTAATTACTTAATTTAGAATATTTTTCCATGGTTACAAGATTCTTGTTCTTTCCCTCCCCTAACTCCACCTTCCTCTCATAGCCAATGCACAATTTCACTGTGTTTTAGATGTGTTACTGATCAAGATCTATTTCCGTTTTATTGATATTTACACTAGCGTGAACATTTATAGTCTGTATTCTGAATCATATCCACATCAATCCATGTGATCAAGGAGTTGTTTTTCTTCTGGGTTTCTATTCCCACAATTCTTCCTCTGAATGGATGGTATTCTTTCTCATGGGTCTCTCAGAATTGTCCTGGATTATTGCATTGCTGCTAGTAGAGAAGTCCATTATTTTCGATTGTACTACAGTGCATCAGTGTCTGTGTACAATGTTCTTCTGGTTCTGTTCCTTTCACTCTGCATCACTTCCTGGAGGTCATTCCAGTTCACATGGAATTGCTCCACTTTATTATTCCTTTTAGCACAATAGTATTCCATCACCAACATATACCACAATTTGCTCAGTCATTCCCCAATTGAAGGGCATCCCCTCATGTTCCAATTTTTGGCCACCACAAAGAGCGCAGCTATGAATATTTTTGTACAAGTCTTTTTGTCCATTATCTCTTTGGGGTACAAACCCAGCAGTGCTATGGCTGGATCAAAGGGCAGACAGTCTTTTAGTGCCCTTTGGGCATAGCTCCAAATTGCCCTCCAGAATGGTTGGATCGATTCACAATTCCACCTTCAGTGTAATAATGTCCCAATTTTGCCACATCCCCTCCAACATTTATTTCTTTATTTGCTGTCATGTTAGCCAGTGTGCTAGGTGTGAGGTGATACCTCAGAGTTGTTTTGATTTGCATCTCTCTGATTATTAGAGATTTAGAACACTTTTTTCTTGTGCTTATTAACAGTTTTGATTTCTTTGACTGAAAATTGCCTATTCATGTCCCTTGCCCATTTATCAATTGGAGAATTGCTTGTTTTGTTTTTTTTTTTGTGTGCAATAGATTTAGCTCCTTATAAATTTGAGTTATTAGACCTTTCTCAGAGGATTTTTTATAAAGATTCTTTCCCCAATTTGTTGTTTCCCTTCTAATTTTGGTTGCATTGGTTTTGTTTGTACAAAAACTTTTTAATTTAATATAATCAAAATTATTTATTTTATATTTTGTAATTTTTTCTAACTCTTGCTTGTTCTTAAAATCTTTCCTTTCCCAAAGATCTAACAGGTATACTATTCTGTGTTTGTCTAATTTACTTATAGTTTCCTTCTTTATATTCAAGTCATTCAACCATTCTGAGTTTATCTTGGTATAGGGCGTGAGATGTTGATCTAAACCCAATATTTCCCATACTGTTTTCCCATTTTCCCAGCAGTATTTGTCAAATAGTGGATTTTTGTCCCCAAAGCTGGGATCTTTGGGTTTATCATAGACTATCTTGCTGAGGTCACTTACCCCAAGTCAATTCCACTGATCCTCCCTTCTGTCTCTCAGCTGTGACAGAGGCTGGCACATAAGAAAAAGGGCCAGTCTGAAGAGTGTGTGTAAATGATCACCTTGATGGGGGAGAGCACCGAGGGGAGTAGAATCTTCAGGAGCAGAAGATTCTGTCTTGAAGAGCAGTTGGTCTCTCAGTCAGGAGAAGGGTTAGGGTTAGAGAGCAGGTTGAATAAGACTTTCTCCTGAGGGTTACCCATTTTTCTTGGTTATGACTGGAAATCCTTTTCCCCCAACATTTCCCAAATGAAGAAACTTACTGAGAAACCTGAATAAAGGCATTTTGAAATCTGTCAGACTTCACCTCACGTCCTGTTGCCCTGGGTCTGAACTGTGGCAAAGGGGCCAAAACCTAGGGTCAGTCAAATTGACTCTCTCTCAAGGAGCTCAGGCTGCCAAAGCCTGAGTTCCCCCCAAACTTGAGGAGGAAGGGGAAAGGGTTTTAGAGAGAGACAGGGACCCAATTTATCCCACTTTCCTTTCCCATTCTTTCCCTGACAGTTATTCCTTTGTATTACTCTGATTGAGTTGACTTTCAAATAGTTATCTTTTCCCCAAGCTGTGAATCAAGTGTAGGTGAACAGATCAAGGGGAGAGTAGAAACCCTTTGGTCTCACATCGTGGAGGGGGGAAAAGTGGGACAAGAGCAAATCTGGGAGAGCAACCATAGCTAAGGAGGGAAGGCAGAAGGGAGAAAATCTTTAAACCCTCTCTCCTCTTTCTGAGCCAACCCTAAATATCAGCTATCTCCCTTGAACCCCACTTTGAGAGGGGAGGTCTCCTCTCTCTCTCTCTCTCTCTCTCTCTCTCTCTCTCTCTCTCTCTCTCTCTCTCTCTCTCTCTCTCTCTCTCTCTCTCTCTCTCTCTCTCTCTCTCTCTCTCTCTCTCTCTCTCTCTCGATACTGAAAAAAATAAACTTTTTTTTTCAATACACAGCCAGTACCATATTGTTTTGATGACCACTGCGTTATAGTAAAGTTTAAGATGTGGTACTGGTAGGTCACCTTCCTTCACATTTTTTTCATTATTTCCCTTGATATTCTTGATCTTTTGTTTTTCCAAATGAACTTTTTTTTTTAATTCAGTAAAAAAGTTTTTTGGTAGTTTGATGGATATGGCACTAAATAAATGAATTAGTTAGGGTAGGATGGTCATTTTTATTATCTTAGCTCTTCCTACCCATGAGCAGTTAAGGTTTTTTCAATTATTTAGATCTAGTTTTAATTGTGTGGAAAGTGTTTTGTAGTTGTGTTCATATAGTTCCCTGTGCTTGTCTTGGCAGATAGATTCTAATTATTTCATATTGTCTAGGGTGATTTTAAATTGAATTTCTCTTTCTAATTCTTGCTGCTGAGATGTGTTGGAAATAGAAATGCTGATAATTTATGTGGGTTTATTTTGTATCCTGGTACTTTGCTAAAGTTGTTGATTATTTCCACTAACTTTTTAGTTGATTCTCTAGGATTCTTTAGGTAGACATCTGCAAAGAATATCATCTGCAAAGAATAATACATTGGTTGCCTCATTACATATTTTAATACCTTTGATTTCTTTTTCTTCTCTAATTGCTACTGCTAGTGTTTCTAGTATAGTGTTAAATAATAGAGATGATAATGGACATCCTTGTTTCACTCCTGATCTTAGTGGGAATACTTCTAATTTATCCCCATTGCAGATGATGTTTGATGATGGTTTTAGATATATACTTTTTATCATTTTTAGGAAAGGTCCTTTTTTCCTATGCTTTTTAGTGTTTTCAAGAGGAATGGGTGTTGTATTTTGTCAAAGGCTTTTTCTGCATCTATTGAGATAATCATGTGATTCTTCTTAGTTTGCTTGTTGATATAGTCAATTATGTGGATGGTTTTCCTAATATTGGAAAATCTTTGCATTCCTGGTATAAATCCCACCTCATCATAATGAATAACCCTTGTAATCACTTGTTGGAGTCTTTTTGCTAGTATTCTACTTAATATTTTTCCATCTATGTTTATTAAGGAGATTGCTCTATAGTTTTCTTTCTCTGTTTTTGATCTGCCTGGCTTTGGAATCAGTACCATATTTGTGTCATAAAAGGAATTTGGTAGAACTACCTATTTGCTTATTATACCAAATAGTTTTCATAGTATTGGGATTAGATGTTCTTTGAATGTTTGATAGAATTAACTTGTGAATCCATCAGGTCCTGGTGATTTTTCCTTAGGGAGTTCTTTGATGGCTTTTTCTATTTCTTTTTAAGTATTCTATTTCTGATCTATTAATCTAGGCAATAAATATTTTTGTAAATATTCATCCATATCACATAGATTGCCATATTTATTGCCATATAATTGGGCATAATAGTTTTTAATGATTGCCTTAATTTCCTCTCCATTAGAGGTGAGGTCTCCCCTTTTCATCTTTGATACTGTTAATTTGGTTTTCTTCTATCCTTGTTTTTTATTAGATTGACCAGTACTTTGTCTATTTTATTTGTTTTTTTTTCAAAGTACCAGCTTCTAGTCTTATTTATTAATTCAATAGTTCTTTTGCATTCAATTTTATTAATTTCTCCCTTAATTTTTAGGATCTCCAATTTAGTTTTCATCTGGGGATTTTTAATTTGTTCACTTTCTATTTTTTTTTTAATTTGCATGCCCAATTCATTGATCTCTGCCCTCCCTAATTTTTTGAGATATACACTCAAGTATATGAGTTTCCCCCTGAGTACTGCTTTGGCTGTATCCAATAAATTTTGAAAGGATGTGTCACCATTGTCATTTTCTTCAAGGAAATTTTCAATTTTTTCTCTGACTTGTTGTTTAACTAATTGATTTTGGAGACTCATATTATTTAGTTTCCAAATATTTTTTGGTTTGCCTCTCCATGTACCCTTAATAATTATTATTTTTATTGCATTATGATCTGAAAAGGTTGCATTTATTTTTTTCTGCTTTTTTACACTTGTTTGCTCTATTTCTATGCCCCAGTACATGGTCAGTCTTTGTGAATATACCGTGTGCTGCTGAAAAGGTGTATTCCTTTTTTGTCCCTATTCATTTTTTCTCCACATATATATTAACTCTAATTTTTCTAATATTTCTTTCACATCTCTTACCTCTTTCTTATTTATTTTTTGCTTTGATTTATCTAGATCTGATAGAGGAAGATTCAGGTCTTCCACCAGTATAGTTTTACTACCTATTTCCTCCTTCCACTCCATCAATTTCCCCTTTAGAAATTTGGATGCTCTGCCATTTGGTGCATACATGTTGAGTACTGATATTTCCTCATTGTGAATACTGCCTTTTATCACGATGTAATTACCTTCCCTATCTCTTTTAACAAGATCTATTTTTACTTTGGCTTTGTCAGATATCATGATTGAGACTCCTGCCTTCTTTTTCTCAGTTTTTATTTTTTTTAGATTTTGCCCCATCCTCTTACCTTTACCCTGTGTGTATATCTACCTTCCTCATGTGTGTTTCTTTTAGACAACCTATGCTAGGATTATGATTTCTAATCTACTCTGTTATTTGCTAGCATTTTATGGGTGAGTTCATCCCATTCATGTTCAGAGTTATAATTACCACCTGTGGATTCACCAACATTTGATTACCTCTCATAGTACTTCCTTTTCTTTTTTCATTCTTTTTATACCAGCATTTTTTAATCTGTCCCCATAATTCCTACCCTTATTTTACTTCCTTCCCCCCACCCCCATTCTAATTCCCCTCTTATTTTTATTATGGTCTTTTTAAACCACTCGCACCTTCTCCCTCCTTTGTATTGCTTCCTTCCCCACCAGTCCATTTGTTACCCTTCTACTTCTCTATCGGGCATGAATCAATTCTCTGCCCCAATGAATCTGATTGTTCTTCCCTCTTACAGTCAATTTCAATGCAAGTAAGATTTAAGTATTTCCTGTCTCCCATATCTTTACCCTTCCAGTGTATTGGTGTTCATCCCTGCTCTCACCATGTACTTCTTTATGAAGTTTAAATTTACCCAATTTTTACTCTTCTCCCATTTCTCTTAGTATTGTAAAAAAAAAAAGATGGGAGGTTTCCCTTCTTTTAAATGGGGAGGGTTGGATGGTTGTCTCACTAAAGGATTTAATCACCAGGGAAACAGATGAGTGAATCCCGTGGTGAGAAAGATATAGAGGTTGTTGTGAATCCTTTTGATGGAGGGAAGAATGGCAAGATCTCTCCCACCCTAGGTGAAAAGTATCAGGAGTTAGAGGTTATCTCTAGAGAGAGAGAAAGGAGACATTATTCTTTCTCAAGGGATAATTTAACAGACTATATCCCTTGAGCACTAATGAGAGCACAAGCTGAGGGGAAAATTTGACACTTTGCCTGCCAGAAGTTTCAGAGGAAGAATTCTGTTTACCTTCCTCAATGGAGTTGTGTGACAGGCTTAGTCTGCATTTGCCCAGGAAGAGACAGGACTCTATCTTTTGAGTCTGCCTCTAATCACACAATCTTCCTCCCAGTTATAAAGAGAATCCAAACCCCAAATCCAACTTGAATACTAAGGTTTTAATTGAGGGATAGGGTAATGGATTGAAGGAGGAAGGGTAAAGGTTGCCCTATCAGGTTCTACACATAATAACTGTTCAAGAGGCTGATGCCAATGGCCACAAATGCATCAGCCCCCTTTCACAAACTGACTACTCTTTTTAACTCTATGCTATTTGTCATCCTAAAAACTAAATCATAAAACAGGTTAGGAAAGGCAAGGGGAGACCAAGAGGAGCCAGGAGGCTGGCTCTGTGTTTGGGAGATTCCAAACCAAAGAATTCCTTTGAGTTGGTGATTCTTGATAGCAGGTGAAGGAAAACAGCAGAAAGATGCCTTTGTAGGAATCAAGTTTGGGATCAAAGGCAGGAAAACAAGGTCTTCTCATGGCTTAGAGGGGTGGGGTCTCTCAGCCACCCAGAAACTGAACCTGGTAACTTCCAGTCCTGAGTTAGAAGACCTGGGGCTCACCAGAATCCTCCTCAGGCAACGATTCTCTCCCACAATCCTTTGCTGTCCAAACTGTCACCTCAGTCCCTGTCAGTCAAAATGTAGGATTTCAAAAAAGGTCCCCTTGCCATCCTTATATTATTAACCTCTTTTTTTACCTCTTGCAACAGTTCAGGAACTATTTCTGTATTGGTAATAGAAGCCATAAAGAAGCCACACAATTGTGTGGCATGTGCCAAATTCATATTTTAAGTCAGTGTATATTGTTGCAGTTTGATCTTTTGAAATAACACAATCTTGTTTTAATGCAATTAATTCTGATGCTTGGGCACTCAAATTTCTAGGCAATGAAGTAAACCATAGAGTCTCAAATTCAGTATCTTGTGCTTTCCCTCATATAGGATGAGCCATCAATAAACAAAATCAAATCAGGGTTGGTTAGATGTGTATCAGAGAGTTGTTCTCAAGGTCGTTATGCTAGCTGAAATACTGTGTCACAGTCATGTTAAGGCTCTCCTTGTGTAGGTAAATTAGGTAACAAAGTTGCAGGATTTAAACTGTTTTTTCTTTTAAGTATAATATTGTCATTCCCCAATAAAGTGATCTCATATTTTGTTAGTCCCTGCTCTGAAAAGGCTTGAGTTCTGTGTCTTAATATTAATGCTTCAACTTCATGTGGACACATGACAGCCAAAGGACATCCTAATATAAGTTCAGCTACTTTTGTCACTAACAAGGCTGTTGCTGTAACACTCTGGAGACATGGGGGTGCTCCTGCTACAGTGTGACCTAGTTGGGATGAATAATAAGCTATAGGCTATTGTAGTGGTCCTAAACATTGGGTGAGGACACCAGACACTACACTTCTCCATTTGTACATATAGAACAAAAGTATTTTTTTGTTTTTGTTTTTGTTTTTTTTTTTGTAGTCAGAAATTCTAAGAGCAGGTGCAGATAAAATAGCTTCTTTTAATTTAGTGATGGCCTATACATGTTTTGGTGTTAACTTCAGTAACTTTTTAACAATATCTCTAGTTAGCTCAGTTAATGGTTTTATAATCTACCTATATCCTGGAATTCATTGCCTACAAAATCCTGTGGTACCCAATATTGCTCTGAGTTCTTTCTTGGTCTTTGGAGCACTAAGTTTTTTGTATGTCTGCTATTCTTTTCTGTGAAATATATCTGGACCCTTCTCATAACACAAATCCTAGATATTCTACCCTGGGTTGACACCATTGCACTTTGGACTTTGAGATCTTGTGTCCCCTCTTATACAACTCAATCAAAAAATGTTTTCTATCTCTCTGATATGCTTTAGCATTTGGTGAAGCTAGAAGCATGTCACTCACAAAATGAATTAATCTACTTTCCTTAAAATGAATATTTTCAAGATCTTGTGTTAATATTTGTGAAAATATTGTTGGGCTTTCTGGTTAAGTTTGTGACAAATGACACCGTATGTATTGTGTACCTTTCCATATAAAAGCAAAACCTTTTGTGAGTCTTGATGAAAGGGAATAGAAAAGAAACTAGAACACAAATCTACCATGGTAAAATATTTTGCATGGCTAGGAATTAATGAGATTATTTTTGTAGGACTTGGTACAATAGCATGTCTTTTAAGTACATGGGTATTAATTGCTCTGAGATCTTGCACAAGGCAATACATAACTTTGCCATTGCCATCCAACTAAGACTTCTTCACTGACAATATTGGGGTATTGTATTCTGATCTAGTTGGTACTATAATCTTCTGCTGTATGAGAGATTCAATATTATAGGTATTATTCCCTCAATGACCTCTCTACTTAATGGGCATTGTGGGGCAGATGGTGGTGGACTTTGCTTATTAACAATTTTAACAGGTACAGCTGATTTTAATGACCCCACATCTGTTGAACTATTCACTCATAAAGCCTTAGGAATATCTTCAGGAATTTTATAAATCAGATTCTCTTCCTTCTCTGTATCTAAGCAGTCTAAAAATAGCACTGGGGATAGGTCTAATGACTCCTCTGGTAACTCTAGATATATGTCTCCAGTTGGGGTACATGTAATTGTTGTCCTTAGTTTACATAACAGGTCCCTACCCACAAGATTCATTGGGGAGTTAGGTATTAATATGAATAAGTGTTCCACACTCAGGGCGCCTAGGGATACCATATGTGGTGGTAGATTTTTTACCTCAAAGGTTGTATCTGTTTTCCCACAACCTGCATTGATGCCACACTATCACATTCTCCATCTTGTGACTCATTTAGCGCAAACTTAGTTGCCCAAGTATCAATTATACCATTGTAAAGATTACCCCTTACTTTTAGGGTCACATGAGGTTCAGTACTATTTCATGGGGAGTGGACTGGAATCACTAGTCTTAACACTTCAAGATCAGGAAAGCTATATACTTCTTCCTGTCCTTTGCTTGCTACATTACTTATTTCATTTTCTTCATTTTCCAGAGTCTCAGTTTCTATATATTTATTTGCAACAAATTCCCTTACACTCCCTTTAGGAAACCTTCATAATGAAGCATTGCCAATCTGTGCTCCTTTTTGAGAATTATATTTTGGGTCTTTCACTATCCTTTATGTAGGTTTGCATTGTCTCCATATCTGGAGCTTGGGCAGCCCCTTGATAGTATCTATTATTGTATGCATTAGGATACCTAGGTCTCCTGTTTTGATACCCATATCCATAATCATTGTAAAAGCCATATCCTCTAAAACCATTATCTACAAATCCATTGTGATTTTTGCCTTGGTTTCCCCTGAAATAATTTCCTCCATTTTTTGTAATTATTATAGTATCTGCTATTTTTTCCAAATATTTGTCCCCATGACTGACAATCAAGCATTAAATGTCCTGGTCTTCCATACATGTAATATCTCTGGGCTTGGTTGTTAAACCCTCTTTGTGGATAATAGACCTGTCTTGGTGGTCTATATTCCCTTACTACTGCCATTGTTTTTTCTTATTGATCTGACTTATTTAATTTTAGTTCAAGATCTTTAAATTCCTTTCTTAAATCTTCAATTATTTCATTTGTCACATCTTCTTATTTGTCTTTATCAACTTGATACATGTAAGAAGATATTCTCTTCAACTTGTCCAGTTACATTTGATCCCAGTCTGAACACTGACTTCTAAAATAATTATGTACTACAGGGCAGACTTTTTAACAAATTGCCTCCTTAATTTTCTTGTGTCCCTTTCCTTGCATATGTCTAATCCAATCCAATATTCTCCCAAGTCTATCAATCTATCTAGGAAAGTAGAGGGTGTCTTCTCAACTTCCTGCTTCACTCTCTCAAATTCTGTGCATGTACCAGGTCTTTGGGAACAGTCTTTCATTATTTAGAATACTGCCTGTCCAAGCATTCCTAAAGAAAAGACCAGAATTTCCTATAACAAAAATATTGACAGTCATGCAGACAGAAGATTTGTATACCAGATTTGTGAAAGACATAAATAAAACTTTATTTGACTCAAGGGATGAGGAAAGACATATGTCATATACCAGTGATGGTGAATTTTTTAGAGACTGTGTGCTGTGCCCTTACCCCTACCAAGTGCCAGGTGCACCCCCCCCTCCTTACGTCATACAAAGGAAGGTGAAATGAGGAATGTCCTCAGCAAGTGTAGAGAGGGGAGAAGAGTGGCTCAAGGGCTCCAATACTCTCCATATATGCCACATGTGAGCCTCCCAACTTACCCCATACAGGGGAGGGTCAAAGTGCTCCCATTGGGCTGCCAGGCAAAGGGGGCAACTGATGTGAAAAAAATGTTGTCGGGCATATTGGAGAGGAAGAGAGGAGCAGCTTCACCTGAATCCCTCTGCCTTTATAGTAATGAATTATGGTGGGGTGTGGAGCTGGGGTTGAAGGTACATGTGTGCACAAAGTGCACTCTGGGTGCCCTCTTTGGCATGCATGCCATAGGTTTGCCATCACAGCTCTATACTCTACAAGGTCAGAGAGATATTTCATTCAGTGATTGATGTCATTCTTTTAAAAAAGAGATTTTTCATGAAGTTATTGTTCTTTATGTAACTTTTCCATAATTTTGGGGATCATATTAAATGCAACAGTAATGATGGACCTATCTTGGGAGCTTATAATCACAGAAAGAGATACATTGAAGCAATTATGTTCAATAAATTTCTTTTGTCTTCTTTGAAGAATGTCTCAGAAAATAACAATCATCATAAGACTCAAATGAAATGAGTAACATACTTGACTAGGATTTAAAACTTGTTCTTACAGAAAACCCCAGAAAGATCTCATTTAGGTAAGAAGACAAAATTATGCATTAGGGTAAAACCACAAAGAATACTGCCTCAAGTACCACAAGTACTGCCTCAAAAATGTGTAATAAAAGGATGGCTATATGGTTCATTTGATGTTGGATCAACTTTTTAAAATAAGCTATAATAAATGCTACCTCCTCAGACTGTTTATATTTCTAAGAATGAAGTATCTATTGTACAATGAAATAAGACCATTATCAAGGGTTTCTAATCAGTTCTATTTGTACTTAATAAGGACCTAAATATCCCTGATGCAAAATATTTCTTTGTTTTTTAATATCTTCTATTGATTTGTTTGTTTCTAAGACTAACTTTCCCTATTTCACCTTTGAAGGAAGTGTAGTGAGAACTCATGTGTGATTCCACTGCTAATTGACATGTTAACTTTGTTCTCAATTTCACACTGGAGTCTGTTTGTCTCCCTGTAGGCAGATAGATCTAGTCCTCCCGCCCCCTCTCTCAGGGGTTCTCCATAATTGGGTCACATCTTAGTGTGGACACCTAATCAGCTTAGCACACTACAGCTCAGTACTCCTGGGCTCCAGAGATCCATCAACCTCAGCCTGCTCAGTAGCAGGGATTATAGGCATGTCCCGCCTGGTCCTGCACAAATACATTTTAAAGGAGAGTAGGTATCCCAGACAGGAGTAAGAAGGTAACAGAAAGTCGGTACCTTGATATTATTTATTGATTTTCTTTTTTATCTTTTCTAAGAACCTTATTCAAGAGATTGGATAAATGTTGAGGTGAGAAATGTTAGCAAGCACAAGCTAGGATTCTGGTGGAAAGATAAGGAACATAGAAGGAGGTATAATGTAGTGAAGAGAAAACAAAGCTACAATAAAAGTGCAACACTATCAAGGAAAATATATTCTTATGCTAGCTCGCCATTAGCTAGCTATATGACATTGTAAAAGGTACTTGTCCTTTGTATTTCAGTTTCCACATCTGTAAAATGAGAATTAGACTGTGTGACTGATACAATTTTTTTTCAGTTTCAAATCTTATGATCTCTGACTATTCTATTTATAAGGGTAAAAATCTAATGTATATTCCCAGGACTGAAGGGAGTGAAGAAATGCTTCTTAGTAAAACTGTCTTGGATGATTCCAAAAGTAAATGCTGAGATAATATTGTATAGAATGTATGTATGAATTAAAAATGAGTTACCAATCTTCATTTTGCATCCATCTAATTGATAATATTTTATTGAATATTTTTGCTATATAAATCTATCCATATGTATTTATTAAGGTCTTTAAATAACTTATAATTATCTTAGACAATATGATTTTCCAGCAATTGCTTTCTTTTTAAAATGACCCTGGAATCAGTAAACTTTGACTAAGTCTTTGATTAATGTTTTCTGAGAATTAAATGAAAATTTTCTTATAGATCATTAGACTCATCTGAAAAAAGCCAAGGGAAACTTTGAATCACTTTTTTCCTAATGATTTCTTATCATATCTCAAGGATTCTAAATGTGTCAGTAGAGATTTGTTTACTACAATCAAGGGAATTACAGGTATTTGTGTGTATGGCACTATGATACACATACGTTTTCCTCACAAAACTTCTAATAGTTTATGAAATAATGTAGAAAACTTGACAAGGATATTTTTTCTTTTAAAAAAAATTTTTATAACAAGTTTCCACATAAGTTTTCCAAAGTTCTATGATGCAAATTGTCTCCTTCCCTTCTTCCCTTCCTCCTCCTGGAACTGACAAGTAATTCAATATGGGTTATACCTGTATTATCACACAAATCGTATTTCCATATTATTCATTTTTGTAAGTGATTAAAAACCAGAAAATGACATTGAAAAACATTTAGTGAAAAAGGCTTTTGTTTGGGGGGCTTTCTTTACTGTATGTCTTCTCTCTCTCCAAAGGTGAACTGTTTCTATTATCACGCTCCCTTTTGGCCTCCTCGCCCCACCCCACATCAGCTAAGCCCTTGCTATCTGAACCTGGGCTTAACATGGACAAGTCATCGCTTTACTTCTCAATAGAAAACTGAGGAACTCCTGATTTAGAGTGCAGGAGAAAAAAGGTGAAAAGTGGAGGAAGGAAGCAAGCATATGAAGGGTTGGGCTAACAAATGCAATCCGTGATGAAGACAGAGTGTGCTGGCAGCACACTGCCCTCCTCCGGAAAGCTGTGCCTATGTGGCAGTAAGGGCCAAACTAGCCAGTTTCTCTCTCTCCTGCATACAGAATGTCACCGACGGCCCCCAGTCTGACACTAGAAGTTTGGCTAAGCACTTTCCACTCATTATTTCACTATTTCACTTGTCTTCACAGTGACTCCAAAAACATATTGTTATTCCCATTTTAGAGATGATAACACTGAGATGGAAATGCATTCAATGACGTGTGTCAGTCACATAGCTATGAAGTGCCTGAGGAACAATTCAAACTCAAGTCCTCCAGAGGCAAACCCCCCCCCCCCCCCCCCCCCCCAGTGTCCTGTGGTTGTTTGTCATCATTTTCAAATATGACTCAAGTCATGTGTTCTGAGCTAGGCGGAGCCGGTAACCTTTCAGGTCTGGCTGGCTGCTGCAGCTAGTGTGAAGTCAGGGTCCATTTTCTACTCATTGGACGTGTGCTTATTCGAGAAGAGACAGAGACAGGCACAGGGGCGTGGGCAGGGGCAGACACCGAAAGAGAGAAAGGGACAGCGCCGCGGACAGCTGGAGGCTCCAGCTCTCCTTCATCTCTTCCTGTCTTTGGTCATGCGCACACTGTCTCAGTCAATTCACACTCATCAGGCTTAGAGTAGACATGAACATGCGCAGGATACGGTGCCGGTCTGAAGAGGGGACAGAAAGAAGCGCCCTTCACCAGGCAGTTCTGGAAACACACACAAGAGTCCACAGGGCAGAGCTCATCCCTCCTGGACTTGGGGCATTTTGTCGCATTCCATCGGCATTGACCCGAGGCTTTCACGCATGTTCTTCTGATTCTTATTAATGTTTGCTTGGTGGCTCCCCTGTATGCTGCCTCAACCTCTGCAATCGAAGACCTGAAAGAACCTTTTGACATTTCCTTTTTCCCTCTCCCATGAAAGGACTCTGTTTGGAACTTCCTTTCTCTCAATCAGGCACTTAATGAACTTGAATGAACTGAACTCTTTTAGTGATAGAAGCATTTCAAGAAATGCTCCGGTGCAGACTCCCTCTTTGCTGAAACTTCATTGGCTAATGACGCTAATGGAAGGTTCAAGTTGCTTTCCATTTTGTCTAGGCTGCATTCTGTGCCCCTATTTGTTTCACATTGCGCAGCTAATCGCGCTTTCTTTCACTTGGTGTTTCTTTAGATTTAAATGGGATTAATACTGTGAAAAGTTCTTTTAAAATAATTAGCTTAACAATCTGGAAATTATGGCATTCCAAACAAGGCTTCCAAGAGACTACTAATCTGAGTGTGGAGCGTATATAGTTCATTGCAATCCTTTTTGTTTTATGCTACAGGTTTCCAAACCATCAATATGGCAAGACTCTGATTTGTAACACCATTTTTTCTTTTTCCTCTCCCTGTGGCAGTCATCAGGACTTGTTATCATCTGAAACAACGTATATTGATATCCAGAAATGATATCACATGGTTTTGTCCAACATAAAATCTTTTTATAGACAATTAATAATTCCCATTGACCATCTAATACACCTATGAATCCCTGCCTTCACTCTCTTGAAGGTAGAGAAAATGCTGACATATTATTTGCCACAAATATTGTAGTTTTGTTTGCATGGGTTCCGTAATGAATTAGCCTGTCGGTCTTTTAGAAAACTGACATTCTAAAGAATGAAATGTGAGTGATCTCCTGTTCTCAGGAGAAGTGATCTAATTGATGTGGATAGATTTGAACACTGTAACCCTTCAGTGTTTTAGAAGATAGCTAGCAAAGTTAATATTTCCAAGGTAGAACCATCACTTAATGTCTAATTTTTAAGTATTTTTTTTTAATTTTTTAATTTTAATTTTAAGTTTTTTTTTAATTTAAAATTTAATTTTAAATTTTAAGTATTGAGAATCTCTATAGTGACATAAGCTGGAACTCACACCCAAAGCTCATTACCAGGCTGACATTCAAGGTTGTTTTACCTTAAAAAAAAAACAAACTTAGCAAAGGCTATCTTACTTTCACATTGTTTTCCTAAAGTTTAATTTTATACCATAATAATGCATCAGATAGAGGACTTGATACTGATGTTACCTTTACATGTGGCAATTTGATTTTGATTTTCACAATGGCCTTATCAGCTTTCAATGCAGTGCCTAGAATATGGTGAACATTCATAATACAGAGATTCATTTGTTTGCTGTTGTTCTTATTCCCATTGCTGTTTTCTAAAGAGAATTATTATAGATATTACATTTAAACTAACTTATAGAATCAAAGAAGACTCAGTTTCCCAAATGAGAAAAAAAGTAAAGGTTAGTACTCTGCAAAATATATAGATAAATTCAAGATTTTTAGGAAAAGTATTATGAGTTATAGCTACATTTATGCCTTTTAAGGTAATAACTATTTTTTTCTCCCTAAAGACATTTCCCTCTTGGAGAATCATATAAAATGCTTTTAACATATTTTTATACTTTCATAAAAATCCACATCAGATGATGGTAATATAATGGAACTTGCCTAAGGAGACAACCTACCAATCTCTAGGAAAAGCAGCATATTTAACAGGTGGTTTTTACATACAGATTGCTTCATAAAACAGTACTCTTTCTCTGCATGTATATACATGTACATACATTTACACACAAATATGTATACTTTTAAGGTAGGAGATTTGTTAAATATTTGAGAGGGAATAAATATTTGATATATTAATAAATGTTAATTAATATGGTATAAAAGTCTTTTCCTTATTATCTCTTTGGGGTACAAAGAAAAAAAGACCTGAACAAGAATATTCATGCCTGAGCTCTTTGTGGTGGCAAAAAATTGGAAAATGAAGGGATGCCCTTCGATTTGGGGAATGGCTGAGCAAATTGTGGTGTCTCTTGGTGATGGAATACTATTGTGCTGAAAGGAACAATAAAGTGGAGGAATTCCATGTGAACTGGAACAACCTCCTAGAAGTGATACACAGTGAGAGGAACAGAGCCAGGAGAACATTGTACACAGAGACTGGTACACTGTAGCACAATTGAATGTAATTGACTCTCCATTTGTGGCAATGCAGTGATCATGAATAACCTGAAGGGATCTATGAGAAAGAACACCATCCACATCCAGAGGAAGAACTGTGGGAGCAGAAACACAGAAGGAAAACAACTGCTTGATTACATGGGTTGATGGGGATATGGCTGTGGATGTAGATTCTAAATGCTCACCCTAGTGCAAACATCAACAACTTGAAAATAGGTTCTGATCAAGGACACATGTAAAACCCAGTGGAATTGCACACCAGCTTAGGGAAGGAGGGGGAGGGCAGGGAGGGAAAGAATATGATTCTTGTAACCAAGGAATAATGTTCTAAATTGACTAAATAAAATTCTCAAAAAAATTTATATCTTTGGAGTACAAACCCAGCAGTGCTATGGATCAGTCAAAGGGCAGACAGTCTTTTAGCGCCCTTTGGGCATAGTTCCAAATTGACCTCCAGAATGGTTGGATCAATTCACAACTCCACCAGCAATGCATTAATGTCCCAATTTGGCCATATCCCCTCTAACATTTATTTATTTCCTTTGCTGTCATGTTAGTCAATCTGCTAGGTGTGAGATGGTACCTCAGAGTTGTTTGATTTGTATCTCTCTAATTATAAGATATTTAGAGCACTTTTTCATGTGCTTATTGATAGTTTTGATTTCTTCATCTGAAAATTACCTATTTATATCACTTGCCCATTTATGAATTGAGGATTTTTTTTTGTTAAATTAGTACAATAATTCTTAAGTGAACTCTTTTGGATTTATTTTCTAGGTCAGATGTTTTTTCCCCATGATATATTTAACATTTTCTTCCATTTTTTTTCATTCTTTCTACTTTTTTTTTCTTGATGTCTCATGGAGTCATTAGCTTCTACTTACTCAATTATATTCATTAAGGCATGATTTCCTTGAATGAGCTTTTGTACTTCCTTTTCCATTTGACCAAATCTACTTTGGAAAGAGTTTTATTCCTCAGTGAAATTTTATATCTCTTTTACCAAAGGGCCAATTCTCTTTCAAGAAGTTGTTTTGTTTTGTTTTTTCCCCTTGGTAGCCAAGATGGAGGAGTGAATCAGAGATGTTCTATGTCACCACAAGAATCTTCTCTGACCAATATTAAAATATTAATAAATATTAAAATAAATTAAAAAATAAAAGATTTAAAAAAGATAAAAAACAAAACAAAACAAATATAGGTGTGAAAGAATCAACAAGGAGGCAGAGTGAAACAAAAAAGAAAAACCCAAAAGGTAGGCAGAGATTATCTAGGGAACTAAGGTGACAGGAAAGCAGAACCAGCAAATGTCTATGGCAAGGAGGGAAGAGCAAGCCACCCCCTCCCACCCCACCCCTCTTACATCTGTTGTCCCAGGTTCAGAGTCTAAACCCAAGTTAACATTCAAATTCTGAGATTCTGTCCTGGAAAATAGTGGTACAAGCCAACCCACACCCATTGAAATTTCAAAACTGTGGAGAAGTCCAAAATCCCAGCCCAGGGCAGTCTGGGCTGATCCCTGTGGGCCCAGAGCAAAGCCAGGCTTTTCAGTCTTGGCTTGGGATGAAGGCATAGTACACAGTTTGGAGGGGCTGATATTACTAAGTAATAGATGCTAATCTTTCTGCCTAAAGCTAGGGAGGAGCTCCAAGATAGGGCAATCAAGGATATGCCTGCCTGGATCAAGTAAACCATGAAACCAAAAACTTGAGCCTAAGCCTGGGGTTAGAACTTGATCAGCCCCAGCCCATCAGCATCTCAAGGGTCAATTGAATGAGCAGGGGGAAGGGGATCCCACAGCTCTCAACAGAAAATACACTGAGAATAACAAACATCACAAGGACTAAAATTTAGGAGGGTTCCCCAACTTCACAGAAAACAGAGCCCACCTATAATTAGATAGGTAAAATGAAAAAAAAAAACAACCAAAATAAGCATTGGTCTCCATACCTTCCTTGTCACCTTGTCTCTGCTCCCTTTAAGTCCCTTTTAAAAAACCTTTTATAGAACTTTGTTTTGGGCCTGACTCCAAAACTTATTTTTCTTTGACATTTCATTTATAGCTTTTTTTGGTTATTGTTTTCTTCTAGGTTTGTACCATGAACCTCCCTATCACCATAAGAATTTTCTAAAATTAAACTTATTTTTTAATTTTAATTTTTGCTCATTTTTCGAGTTTATGGTGTAACTTTTCACTGTATATTAAATATGGGTTCCCTTCCAGTACTGGAATAGTCACTGTTTCAAATATTTTCTTGAGTAGCTTTGGACCTTCTTACTTGCATATATAAGCTGCTGGCTTATACTAGTGCTAGGGCTTCACTGCAGAATTACACCCATGGAGAACCTCACTGATGACTTTTACAATGAGGAACCTTGCTACTTGGTTGCCCAATGGGGGATCTCACTAATGGCTTGTCCTAGGGATGGGATCTTGCTGCTTACCTGTACTATGGGCAGGGCCCCTCTCTAGGCTAAAATCCAACTGAGGCTTCCTCACTGAACTTTACTAAGGCTAGGCCTCCTATTGGCTTCCATTTAATTGAGATTTCTCAGCTGGGAGGGCAGGACTTTGCCCTTCTGTTGGGGTGCAGCCTGCTCTTGCTTAAGTTACCTTTCCTATGCTATACTACCTTCCTATCCCAAGGAGACAAACCTTTTCCTGTTGATTCTGTAAGCTTTTCTAGATTGGAAAAACTTCCTCCAATGCTCCAAATTTAGGCAAGAAGCTTTGTTTTAAAGTGAGTTGGAGGAGAATTTGGTGGCAATAAGAATGTTCCCTCTTTATTTAATCATCTTTGCACCAGAATTACTGAAATGGGCAATTATTGAAATGGACAGTTTTTAAGTATTACTGATAAAAAGACTAGAGCTGAGTAGAAAAATGTGATGTTCAAACATGAGTCAAATCAAGAGAAGCATAATAAAATAAAAATGAAAGAGAAATGTATGACAAAGATTTTCCCAATTGATAAAAATCAATGAATTGATCTATCACTGAAAATTGTCCATCTGGGATTTTCCTTCTCCATTGTTTGGTCAAAAATAATTTCCTTTCCATAGTTGTGAAAGAGATTTCTTTCCCTGAACTTCTCTTTTGTATATATTATAAATTTGAATATCTAAGTCATGTAACCATTTGTAGTTTATTGTGATATAAATATGAGCTATTGTTTTAAAAAAAACAAACCTTAACTTTCATCTTGGAGGCAGAAGAGCATTGAGGGTGTGATATGGAAATCACATTAAAAGACTGATATATATTAATTTAAGGTCGCCATGGAATTCAGCTATGTAATTCCTAAATGAAAACTCAAGTTAACAGTCAACCTTTTTATGGTGTTTTAATTACAAACAGGAGGAAGAAAAGTATTAGAGGAAGAGAGAGAGAGAGAGGGAAAGGGGAGAGAAGGAAATAGGGCTTAAATACCCCCTCTGCTTAAGCTGAGCCAAAGGCCCAAGGTCCTGGATAGCCAAGGCAAAGAAAAGAGATCAGTCCCTATCACTCACATGACCAAAATGGAGAAACAGTCTGTGGACTCCTCCACTCCAAGCACCAGGCTCCAACCAACCATTTTCCCTCCATACAGGAAGTCCCCAGAGCTCCTGAGCTGTCCTCTACTTCACTTCCTTTCTCTCACATGTGCCAATGGTGACTCTAGCTTGACCTAGGACCACCCAGAGAGCTGTCCTTTTTGCACATGTCTATTGAAGGCCATATTCTCAAATAATTAAATCTTGAGTTTTGCTGCAGCCCTTCCTGATCTTGTTACCCTGAGTAGGGTGGAGATTGTAGTTTCCAAGACCTGATTCTGTTATTCCAAGTATCTCTATTGTTATTGATCAGGAAATAGCTAAATCCCATCTTCTAAAGAATGGTCTGAATAGGGTTGAGTAGTTTTGAAATTCACAAGGGTTAGAAAATGGAAATGATATGACCTGCTCAAGTCACATAGCTAAGAAGTCTCTGAGGCCAGATTTGAACCTAGGACCTCCTGGGTCTGACTCTCAATTCATTAAACCACCTACCTTTCCCAGTAATTGATTTTTGTCCTCTCAGACTGCTTTTCAATTTTTCTATCAGTTTTTGTCAGACTGAGTCTTTACATCAGTAGTTGGGGACTTTGGTTATTTAACACTCTACTGATTTGCTTTTGTGATATAATGAACATAATTTGTTCCACTAATCAACTCTTCTATTTTTAATCAATTACAAATAATTTTGGTGATTACTGCTTTGTAATATAGTTTCAGACTTAGTGCTGTTATGCTTCCTTCTTCCCCATATTCCCATCTACCCATTATTTTCCTTGACACTAGACCATTTGTTTCTCCAAATTTATTAATTTATTTTTCTTTTCACAGAAAGGCAAGACAAAATTTGTTAATTTGAATGATATAGCACTAAGTAATTAAGTTATTTTTGTTAATATGGTCATTTTTGCCTTATTCTATATGGTGTGATAGGAACTTTTTTTTCCTGCAATGATGATTGGCTTTCCCTAAAAGACAACAAAGCTTTCTCTGAAATTTGATTAGCCTGACTACCTTGATTTAGCTTCCTAGTCATGTAAGGGCATAAAAAGTCTCACTCATGTGAAACTAGGATTTTTCCAACTTGGTGGATTTTTGAAAATCACCAGAGGTGGAGTCAAGATGGCATCATAGAGGCAGTGAATGTTCAGCCTCTGAAAACCCTTTCTCACCAATTAAAAACCAAATGTTCTTAGGGGACCGAAAACCAAATCTAAGAACAGGACAGAGGAAAGGAACCCTCCTGCTGGACTCAACTTAAAAGATACACCCCCCAAAAGCCTGAATTCAAGAACATTTGAGTTTAAGGGGAAGGAAGAAGGAAGGTCCAAGGACTCCTTCCCAATTACAGTACTGAACTTCTAGCAGTGGCTGGAATCTCTGGGCAGGCAAAGGCGCTAGTCTGGAGGGAGTATCTTGTGGGCAAAGCTGTGTCAGACTCAGGGCTCCTAATATGGACAGCTAGGAGACAGCTCAAGGAGAAGCACTGAGGATGAAGTCTAGTCTCAGCAGTGGAGACACTCCATACTGCCCCCCCCCCTTCCTGAGGTTTTGGTTTCAAGGCACAGCCAGCTCTGTAAGTTCAACTCAGCTGGGCTTAACCTCATCAAACCTTCTGAGGGCCAAGAAGCTTAAGCTCCAGAACCCCTCCCCCACAGACTGCTCTGAGTGCCTTGCTAAACTCCAAAGGTGAAGGCTGACAGAAAAGCCCAAATCCACGGATCCAGCATACAACGAGAGGAGCAAGAGTGCAGGCAACTACAGGGGGAAAAGAAGAGGCAAATATGAGCAAACAACAGAAAAAGAAAAAATAAATTACAATTGACAGCTTCTGTCCTGGCAATGAACAAAGAGCAAATGAAACATAGGAGGATCAAGGAACACCAAGCAAAAACACAGAAATTCTAGCTAAATGGACACAGGCTTTTGAAGAACTCAAAATTCAATACAAAACACAATTAATAGAAGCTTAAGACAACTGGGAAAAAAAACTTAAAAAGCAAGATAAGTCATCTGGAAACAGAAAATAATGTCTTCAGAGCCAAAATTAATCAGCTTGAAAATATGGCAAAGGAGATGAAAGATGAAGCAAAGAAAATGAAAGATGAGGCAAAGAAGATGAAAGGTGAGGCAAAGTAGATGAAAGATGAACTCCAAAGAAAATCATATCAGAATGAGGATGACCAAAAATCCAGAGATGAAATTCAGTCTTTAAAAGCCAGAATACAACAATAAGAAATAAGCAACTTCAAAAGGCAGAAGGAAATTATAAACAAAATCAAAAGAATGAAAAAAAAATGAGGAAAATATGAAACACCTCATTCAAAAACAGAAGATTTAGAAAACAGGTCCAGGAGAGACAATTTAAGAATCATTGGTCTACCAGGAGACCTTAACAAAAGAAAAAGCCTGGACATCATCCTACAGGAAATAATCTAAGAAAAGTACCCCAACATTCTAGAACAAGAGGGAAAAGTGGAGATTAAAAGAATCCACAGATCACCTACTGTACTTAATCTGGAGTGGTAAGTATATTACATGCAAAAGTAACATAATACTAACATAAGAGTAACACTGACATGACACTAGCAAAACAACCAAACATAACAAAAATAACAAGATAATAAAACATAAAACACAAATACATAAACATAGGTTACTTTGATTCACTATTTGAATGAGTGAAACAATGCATATTTAGGGTACAAACAATGTTATAAGTAGTTTATAAATTAGTTACTAACAAAAACTAGTTAGATAGTTTAGTATAGAAATATAAGTAGACAAGAGAATTTTATTAATAGGGCTTTAGTTAGATTAAGATTAAAATTTAAGATAAATAAGAGAAGGTACTTATTTACCTTACAACATATATAACAACATACATTACATAACACAAATAACATATAACATCACATATCACACAAAATTGTAAATACATCTGTAAATATATGTAAATAGTATGTATAATAGGATTGTAGAATTTAATTGTATTATAGTACATGTATATGTATATATATAGCATATGTATATCCTGTGTATAAATATGAAGCATATATGTATAACATACACATATCTATTGTGTGTGTGCTGTATGTGTATATATGTAAAATTTATGTAAACAGATCACTTATATTTAATTTTATTATTGTTACATGTAGTTTGCATAAGTGAGTTTAAAGTTTTGGTTAATTTTCTTTGTAAAACTAATGCAATGTTGTGTTTATTGTAATTTTCAAAAAATTTTCTCTAAGTTTGCTGTTATGCATTGCAATAGTAGTGTAGAATGTTTTGTATTAGTAGATAAGAATAGTATTTATGATTTTAATATTTGCATGGAAGTTGTATTTATCTTTTGCTTTTGATGTTATTTGTTTGTTGTGCTTTTGCATATGTTTGAGCTGTATTTTTAAATTTGTTCTTCATTATTTAACTCCCTTTTTTCCCTTCCTTGATAAAATCCCTAAAATAGGATAGTATTAGAAAGGTTAAGATAGTTGAGTGTAGGTTATTTGTTAATTTGGGTAGATATTTTATTTTAGGTAATCTGTAAGTAAGTTAGTTTGTGCACAAATGCCAAAATAGTGATTTCAACACGATTTAGGCTTCATGCAAAATGGGAACTGTAGCAATGGGAGCTAAAGATTGCAAGAGAATGATTGACAGGGTGTGAGGCTCAGAATCTTCCTGAGCCTGGTTGAGTTGGAACTCCTAGGAACAGATTACCCACTGTCACTCTGGAGCTGCAAGGTGAAGGAGAAAGGTGTGTGGCTGAGATATCCTGGAAATCCATCCATCAAACAACTGGTCTTTGAGGATTTCCTGGCTGTGGTGAGAAAATATCTCCAGTCTTTCTGGTAGACAGCCTGACTGAGAAAAGATCTCTACCTTGCTGGGACACCTAAGGACATTAGCTGGACTCCTGTACCTAACTCACCAAGGACTCTGTTTGTGAGATTCTGGTTCCCTGGCGGACTTACCTTTAGGCAATTTATGTATTTAGTTAGGATATTTAGATAGTGGGTTTAATTAATGGGTAAAACAATTAGATATCACCCTTTCCCATTTTCCTTCCCTATTCATCCCTTCTCTGTTAATAAATTCAATTTCATTTACATGTAATTTCCCTTGTTAACCCTCATATTTCCCCCTTCCTAAAATATGAAAATAACAAAAATAATAATGATGTATGAAATATATACACATATGTGTATATATTTCATCTTTCCCCTTAGTGTGTGATTACATTGAGAGTGGAGATTGATTTTTTCTTTCTCATCCAAATAGAAAGGGATGGTGAGATTTCCTATTTCTACTGTTACTGCCTATATTGTCTTGAAGCTCAGATAAAGTTTCCTTTATGAATCTGATGCCAAAATATTTGGAACAAACAAGTTTATAACTAATATTATTTAGCTCTCTATGGTTACTTAGAATATAATGCAGTTTCTCTGTTTATCACATCCCATTCACCCCTTTTGAATGTTTATTTTAGTTTTATTAGATAGCATGAGAGCAACTTCTGCTTTCAGGGATTCTGCTAAACTGGGATTTAATACGTAGAAACATCCCCCCCCCCCATTTTCTCAGCTTTATTTTGTTTGTGTCTCATTTTAAAAAATATGTTTCTTATAAGCAACACATTATACTTTCTTTTCTTATCCAATCTGTCTCTGTATTTCTGTCACATTGTCTCTATATCTGTCTGTCTGTCTCATACAGCACCATATTTAAAGTTATGAAAGTTAGGTTCATATTTTCTTCAATCTATCTCTAATATTCATTTTTCTGGTTATAATTTTCCCCTCTTCTACTATAAACAGTACAATTCCTTCAGTTATTTTACTCTTTATAAAGCTGATACTATTCCCACTAATTCTTTTTCTTCCCCACCTATGTTCCCTTCTTCTTGTTAGCTCTTTCCACTTGGCATTTTGCTTATTTGTTTCTTTTTATCTTGTTTTGTAGTTCATTTTCCTTTCAGTCAAGTGGATTTTCCTTTCTATTCTTTCCTTTTACTTTATCCTGTTGTTCATCATTAAAAAAAAATATTCATCCTCTTTGTCTTCTCAAATCCTCCTTCATTATCTGATTTATGACTTCTAGACTATCAGATCTTTTCCCTTGTTGGTATTCTATATATAATCAAAGACTTCAAGGCAATCATTCCAGTCTCCCCCCTCGAGGTGTTTTTTCCACTGTTTCATATAGTTTGCACTATGGTTTCCCCTATTTTTACTTCAAGAGCAGTGCTGATGATTGCAGATGTCAGTTAGGACATTGGCTCCTGGCAGGTACCACATCCCTGATTTTATAACCAATCACTGGTTATAATCTATATTCTCTCCTAGTTACGCTTTCCCCCTATTTGCCCCATTATATCCTCACTGAATCTATGCTCTACCATTCCTCCTAAATTCCAGTTGAACCTGGTTCAACTCTTCCCCTCCAGAGGTTGCATAAGTGGACTATTTTTCAGGCTGCATCTAAAGCAAGGTCCCCTGTCCCTTCCCAGACCATTTCTCTCCACTCATTGGATCATGACCACAATTTCTCATCACCAAAGGAAGATCTCCTTCCTCCAATTCTCCTTTTCAATCCTATCCTTGTCCTCATTACCCACTCTCCCCTAGGATCTTCTTCTAAGATAAAATGTCTCATTTTCCTCAATTTTAGCCCTTGATTTGATCTTAGAACATATCACATTTCTTTCAGTCCTCCTGCTTCTTTTCCTCTTTTATGTACTTCCCTATTTCATAGTGTTAACCTCCCCTAAAAAGAAAAAAAAAATGATTCTCCTCTAGTTAGGATTTCTCAAGATTCTGAACAAAATGCCATTTTCCAAACTTTTCACTCTTACCTCCACTAGACTTCCACCTTTACCCCTGTAGTTTTCTAATGTTAATGTGTACATTAAGAAGAAGTGGTCAGATCTGTTCCCAGAGAGATGCTGGATCCCTCAGCATTAGTGAAGCACTTCACCCCTGCCCTGAAACCCACAAATGAAGTTAAGTGACTTTTTGAGGGTCAAGGAACTAAGAAGTGTCTGAGGGAAAATTTGAACACAGGACCTCCAAACTCTAGGATTGGTTCCCTATCCACTTCACTAGACCCAAATGACATCTTTATAGCCATATAATTGATTAGCAATCTAAAATACACAAGACCCCTTTGTGTATTGCATTTGACAATTATAAAAACAAACAAAACAAAAAATTTAATTTGGTGGAACAAAATAATACCTTTTGAATGTCTCCAATTTTATTCAGCATCTTAGAAGATTCTCTGATTTATCTAACAATGAGTAAAAAATGGCAACTTTTTAGTCATCAGGAACAAATGAGACAAAAAATAGGAAGATGTATGTTTACAAAGGACATTTAACACTATAAAGCTTATACTACATATAGTGCAAATATAATAATGATTTCCTATTGGTAACGATTACCTTCAAATGCTTCTGTTTGATAATAACATTATGTTGATTACTTTAAGCTCCAGAACATTGAAAGCTCTTAAATGAGAACCAAAGTCACTTAAAAGAGGTTGACCAAACTAACTATATGGGTTGGAGGGAGAGGGAATGAGTAAAGAGTAACTATTGTCCATACACTTTGCAGTTGGAAGGACAGAATAGAAAGTGATTCACTGGCACATCTATGTATCTATAGCTACATATATACTTGTTGCACACATGCAAAAACACATGCATATGTATACAAATATGTATATGTACACAACCATATGTTAGGTGGGTTTTATGAGTATAAACAGGTCAAATACTTGTACATATGCATAAGAATTTATCTCTGTAAAGTAGACAAAGATAGAAATACTTAGAGAGAGAAAGACATAATTGATAGAAGAGACATAAAAATAAATAATAACTAGATAGGCAGATAGACAGAGACAGACAGGATAGATAGATAGATAGATAGATAGATAGATAGATAGATAGATAGATAGATAGACAGGTAGACAGGTAGATAGACAGACAGATAAAGAGATAGACAGACAGACAGACAGATAGATAGATAGATAGATAGATAGATAGATAGATAGATAGATAGATAGATAGATAGATGGATGGATAGATAGACAGACATACAGACAGATAGATAGATAGATAGATAGATAGATAGATAGATAGATAGATAGATGAATGGATAGATAGATAGCCAGACATACAGATAGATAGATAGATAGATGAATGGATAGATAGATAGCCAGACATACAGATAGATAGATAGATAGATAGATAGATAGATAGATAGATAGATAGATAGATAGACAGACAGGTAGACAGGTAGATAGACAGAGATAGATAAAGAGGTAGACAGATAGACAGACAGACAGACAGACAGATAGATAGATAGATAGATAGATAGATAGATAGATAGATAGACAGACAGTAGACAGGTAGATAGACAGACAGATAGATAGATAGATAGACAGACATATAGACAGACAGACAAGATAGATAGATAGATAGATAGATAGATAGATAGATAGATAGATAGATTGATAGATTGATAGATTGATTGATTGATTTACTGACAGAGTTAAGCCCAGAAGTGAGCAGGAGGAGGAAGAGGGTAAGCTAGATTATCTTTCCAATATTTTAGAGTGCTTTTAATGACTCCAGCTTCTTTCTGAATCAAAGGCCTATATTTTAAAACATTAATATTGCTCAGCTATTTCAAGGCTACGAATCATAAAACACTGTCTCTGAAGAATTAAAATTGAGGGTCACCCAAAGGACATTGGAGAGGCTATTACATGGCTTACAACATATTACTGATGATGAATTGTCTAGAAAAAACAATATAAAGAATACCTTCAGAGGTATAGAGTGAGAGCAGTTATTTTATTGCAAAGTTTTAGATTTTAAAATTTTTGTATCTCTTTTGGTCTGTACCTGTAATTTCATTCATGTTGGAAAACCTCAGTGCAGAAAATACATTCACTAATGCAGAGCAGCAATTCTTTTTATAAACAGTAGTGTCAGACTTAGAAAGAGACAGGACCACAAACCATACATAAGGATCCCTGTGGGAGACACAGTGATTTGAAAATGACATATTATTATTATATACATTCTATTGTATTCTTATTTATTTTGTTAATAATTTCCAAATTGCATGTTAATCTGGATCAAACTATACTCAGTGTATTTGACGCCTGTTATAAAATATATTTTAAATCTATTTTCCTAGAATATTAAGAAGTTAAGTGAATTTCTCCTGGTCAAACAGTTAATATGGGTTGAGGACAGGAATCCAAAACTTTTAATTCCAACGTCTGCTTGTTTCCACAAAGAAAATAGGACAAAGGTTTTTGTTCCTATGTTGAGATGTACATACATAGACCACAATTGTGATCAGGAGAGTGGAAAGAGTTTGGAAAAGATGCTATTACTCTATGACGAGGGAGTTACAGACTTGAATATGTAAGCAATTCTCTAGTTAGCTCTATGAGTGTTATTGATTGGAGTCCATATCATAAAATATATATTTAAATTTACTTAATATATTTAAATTATATGTATATATGTATGTGTATGTATACATGTGTAGGCACACATATGTAATAATTAAATAAGTTTGGGAATATGAGTTAAAAGAGACAAATGAATTATAAATATTCTTTTGAAAAAAAAAAAACACAGAACAACAAAAGTCCAGCCAATATTATTATAGAGCTGCTCAGCAGAGAAAACAGAAAAAAAGATCATCCCACAACAGACAAGTGGAGATCCTAACAGGCAACAACACAGAAGAGAGATCCACAGAAGATCCCAGATTACACAGAAACAGCCTATGATAAATCCAGCATTCATGGGAATATGATTGGGGAGGTAAAGGAGATTCCCCAAAGCAAAAGTAGCTCAGGAGCACGTGCCCTCGATTTCACTCTAACTCCTGTTTCGCCCGTGTAATTCCCTGAATGTATTTGGGCCCCCTAACAATGAGCATGGCTGCCCATTAGTGATATGGTGTCAGGTGAGAAACAGAGTCTTAGGTGGATGCATCGCCATTTCTTGCACTATTTTCAAATTGTTTAGTTAACTGTGTTTCCCCTAAGACGCAGAAGGCACGGCTCAATCTACCCATGAACAATAAGCATGGAGGAGGGGGCGTGCCTGTGTTCTGACAGGAGTTGGACCAGTTCTGGTCAGGTTTTGGAAAACTTAAAAGCAGCTCAGCAGAATTATCAGAAAAATAATGCCTCAAAAAGTGTCGGATCCAGGCACATTGCCAAAGGAAGAGACCAATGCTAGATGATTTAATTCCGTTACTGCATGTTGGGAGGATTTCCTGTTCGTGTCCGCAAGAATAGGATGAGAGGAAGAGGATGGGTGGAAACAACAAAGGGCAAAGTAAGCCCATCCAACATGATTCAATTCAATTAAAAAAAAGAATCTTCTTTTAGAAGTCAGAGCAGGCAGGAAGCTTCCAAAGGATGAATTCCAACGTCAATATTTAGAAATGAATTGAAAGCAGTTTGACTGAACCCTGGTAAGGGGCTCCATGACTGGAAATGAGGGGGGTGTATGGAGTTTTCCAAGAAGACTAGCATCCCTGGTCTCATGGTGTGCCAATCATTTTTCAGAGCTGCTCATCCCACTTTGGTGTCCATATTTACCTTTTTATTTCCCATTTTCATGCAATTAAAAATTTTTTCATTAAACACTTGTTATGAAAGTCGTCATGAGGTGCCATAATTTCTATGTATATTATCACATTTACTCATACATGCATTAAGATATGTATATGTAGGGGGCAGCTGGAGAGCTTAGTAGATTGAGAACTAGGCCTAGACACAGGAAGTCCTAGGTTCAAATCTGGCCTCAGCCACTTCCTAGCTGAGTGACCCTGGGCAAGTCACTTAACTCCCATGGCCTAGCCCTGACCACTCTTCTGCCTTGGAGCCAATACACAGTATTGGCTCCAAGACAGAAGGTAAGGGTTTTTTAAAAACATAATAAAATTAAAAAATTAAAATATATATATATATGTTAATATATAATGATACAAATATCAACATCCATATTAAACATGTATACATAATATATAACCTATTTTACAGTTGATAATTTAAAAAAAATACTTATATTTTCATGCAATGTTCCTATTTCTTATTGTAAGTTCCTTCCTTATAGGAAAGGGGAAAAGCAACACTTAACTAAGTTGTCATATTATCTTAGCAAAGCAATACAAACCCTTCTAACAAAACATTCAGAGAATCCTAGTGCTGGACTAACACATTACTTTTACATCAGCGCATTTCCATGTGCTTTCTTTTTGCTTTAGAGATTGTCTCATTACAAAAATTGTCAGGTCAACTACAATTAAATGTTCTTTCAGATGATCGACAATTTGATCTCTCTGATTCACTACTTTTTCTGGTACATTACATGTTCTTTTTGAAGAAATTTCCTAGCAAAATTATTCTAATTAAATCAGCAAAGAAAAGATAATAAATTGAAAACCAATTTATTATCGGACCTTTTCTCATATTCTATCTTTCCTTTCAGTGAAGACCAATTGTATCTTTCATTGTAGGTTCATTCTCTATGACACATAAAGGAACAGTTTGAAATAAATTCTTTGCAAAAGGGTATGACTGCTTATTCATTGTTTATAGTTTTTTTTTTTAAATTCCCAGTATCATTTAGAAGAATGAGAACTTAAGGTCTGTACTTCATTACCATTTGGCCATTATTCTCCAATCTGCATTGTTGTATGATAATAATAGCTCATGTTAGGATAGTTTTATAATTATAAAGCACTATTATCCATTGGCTTATGAGGTAGCTATTTCAAGTATTATTAGCCACGTTTTACTGGTAATGACACTGAAGTACAAATTGATAGACTCAAGGTCACAAAACAAGTAAGTGCCACAGATTGGAGCTAAAATTAGAATCTTCATACCATTTCCATTTTTTCTTGTTATGTATAATCCAAACAATAATAAGAGGTTAATAAGATATATTCATATATATGTACACATATGTGTGTGTGTTTGTTTTCCATGTTATTGAAAAGTCAAGAATTTTCCAGAAGACAAAATTCGATACACAAGCCAGGAAGGGTAATGGTCATTGCCTCAGTTTACACAAAAATATCTAATGTTTAGGCAAACAGAAAAAAGAAGGAAGTATCAAATTCTGTGAGAACTGAATACCAATTTGGATCCTTTTTTTTAGTACTCAAAGATTAGTCCTGGGTGGTTCTCTAGTGAAATGGGTTTTCTTTCAGCCACCATCCTTTGATTGGATTGAATAAACGGCCTGAGGCTTATCTGGAGCCCAGAGTACTATGGGAGGATGCCAGAAGTCTCTTGGCTCCTTGATGTCCTTGAAGATGCTACCTTCTTGTCCCACTTGGTTTCTGGTATTTCAGAGGACACTTGCCTCTGGTTCCATGTGCCTTTTGGCACCTGGAAGACTATCTTCTGACCAGGAGAGAGGTGAACTTTCCAACTGGGGAGACCCAGAAGGAGTGATGTCACAGGGTCCTAAGTCATGGATAAAGGAAGCTCGCTGATAGTTTCCTTTTCCTTGTCCAGGGAATAAGCAGTGGTCAATCATAACCATGCAGCAGGAGTGAGCAGAGATGCTAGGTGATCAGTGGGCTCATATGAACTACATGACAGCAACTTTTCACTATGTAATAGGTAACTGCAAATTCTCCAGAGAATTTTAATTGGAAGAATTCATAACAACAAGGAAAAGGTGATTTCTTCAATGGGAACTCTGGGATCTCAGGGAGGAGAAAAGGTTCATTCTCTCTAAGAGTTGTTCATAAAGAGAAAATTCAGCTATCAATCACAGATTTGGGGAACCCAGATCTCAAAGATTTGACAGAAAAGATGGGTAGTGTCTTATTGGGGATGTTGCTAAAGGGGAAGGCAACACAGGAGTAATAGGAGATGCTCAAGAATGAATGCAATTCTGGAGACTGAGAAGGCAAAAAATGTTAATGTGGAAGAAAAATGACATTTCTTTGAAGAGAGTGATGTACGTGATGTAGATATGCAAGGAGCTTAGCAAATGCTCATTTGATTTGGTTTTGTACAGAAGATAGAAACAAAGACAGTTAATGAAAACTAAAGATGCATATTGTGCAATCTTTATTTTTAAATAATTTATAATTTATTTTTAGCACTGTTTTATTAAAAAAATAAGTTCCAGAACACCCTTTATCCCACCCCTCATATACCTACCAAGAAGGAAAATGATCTTATGAAATTATGTAAATCACATGTCCATATTAGCCATTACATACCCCAAAAAAGCAAAATAAATAAATCTAATCAGACAATTATACTTTGATTTTTCCTCTGAGTTCATTAATTCCCTTTCTGGAAGTACATATCACTTTCTGATTCTGAGCTCCATTCCACTTGTGAATTCCAATTTCATTGAAATTATCTTGGATCATTATATTGATCAGAGTAGCTAAGTCTTTGAAACAATATAGCAGTACTCCATCACAATCATATGCCAAAGCTTTTTGAGCAATTAATTCCTTAATTGATGAACAACCCCTTAATTTTCATTTCTTGGTCATCACAAAAAGAGCTGTTATAAATATTTTTGAACATGTAGGCATTTTCCTTTTTTTTTTAAATCTCTTTGAATAGACCCTGACTGTATTGCTGGACCAAATTATATGCATAGTTTTATAGTCATTTGTAGTCATTAGTGCATGTTTAGATTATTCTTCAGAATGGTTGAAATAGTTCGTTACTCCATGAAGAGTTTATTAATATATGTATTTTCCCTCATTCCATCCGACACTTGTGATTTCTAATAGTTATACAATGGTATTTAGAGTTGTTTTCATTTAATTGGACTTTCTCTAATCAATAATGATTAAGAGCATCTTTCATGACTATAGCTAGTTTTTCTTTCTTCTCCTGAAAATTAACTGATCATAACCTTTGAATATTTGTCACTTGAGGAATGACTCATTTTATGTTTGATTCAGTTCTCTCTATATTTTAAAAAATAAGTCCTTTATCAGAGAAAATTGCTGAATTTTTTCTGTTACTTCATTAATCCATTGATCTCTTCTTTCTCTATTTTGCTGATGTAAGCACTTAGAATGATAAGTTTTCCCCTAAATACTGCTTTGGCTATATCCAATAAATTTTTATAGGCTATCACTTTGTTATACTCTTAATGAAATTATTTTTTCTATGATTTGTTCCTTGAGTCACTCATTCTTTAGGATTTGATAATATAGTTTCCATTTGTAAGATTTAAAATTAGGTTTGACTCAATATGAGTTCGTAGTGGCCGTTTATAAAATATTAGCCTTTAAGTCAAAAATGACTGTTAGCAGCTTTTATTTACAACAAGGTAGACGTACTGACGGTGGGAAATGTAGGAAGGAGACAGAGCCTTGCCTAGCCTACCAGCCTAAGTGCTGACCTGGTGAAGTCCAGTTCAGCCCCTGGCAAGAGCTCCCTCAAGTCCCCAATCACCACTTGGAAGTCCCAGTGGCATCCTCAGCCAGAAATCCACCAACTCGGGTCTCTTCCTTCAGCCTGAATCACTCACCCAGCGAGCCCCTCCAGGGTAGAAAGCTCCAGTAAAGGACAAGCCTAGGACAGTGTGACTGCTTCCTAGAGTCTTCCCCAGCGTGGCTCAGGGATCCAGAGAGAGTGTGAATGAATGCTAGGACTGGCCTTTTTAAACCAGTTGTCTTGCCATCACTTCCTGTCGTTTCCCCACTTCATAGGAACCATTCACAGCCTCCCCATTTGTTTAGCACTGCCTGGGGGAAGGCAATGGCCCTTGGAGGTGTCAGCTTTTTCATATAAGTGACTCATGAACTCTCTTACTTAATAATAATAGCTAGGTGCTAAACAGGGGTACTTTAAGTTCTTGATTTAATTAAATTAAATGTTGCTAAAATAAACTAAGAGAGTCTCATTCACTCTTCAAACATTTAATTTTAAACTTTTGAACTGCAAACTTTAATTGAATATAATTGTATTACATTTTGTTCTGAAGAAAATGTGCATTTAATATTTCTTCTTTCTGGCATGTTTGTGAGGCTTTCGTACTTTAATATATGGCTGATTGCAGGTGGCATGCACTACTGAGAAAAAGATATATTCCTTTTTTGTTCCCATTATCATATTGAACTTTTCTAAGATTCTAATCATCTCTTTAATTTCTTAATTACCTTATTTTTTGTTTAGATCTATCTAGTTCAGAGAGGGGAAAGTTGAAGCTACCATTTAGTACAATTTTACTACATACAGTATTTCATTCTGTAACTCACCTAACTTCTCCCTTAATAATTTGGATGCTATATCATTTGGTGTATATATGTTTGGTATTGATATTATTTCATAGTGCATAGTACATTTACCAAGTTATGGTTTTCTTCTTTATATTTTTTCATGAGATCTATCTTTTTCTTTTGCTTTCTCTGAGATTATGATTACTATCTCTCCCCCCATTTTTTTAGTTCAGCTGAAGCATAATAGATTTTACTCCATCCCTTAACTTGTGTGTGTGTGTGTGTGTGCATCAAGTGTTTTTCTTGTAAACAAAATATTGTAAGATTCTCTTTTTTAATTCACTCTCATACATTTCCATTTTATAGGTGAGTTCATGTCATTCACATTCACAGTTATGGTTGCTATGTATTTCCCTCTATCCTACTTTCTCCCCAAGAATACACCCCATCTCCCTGTCTCTCTGTCTCCTTTCTGTCTACCTTTGCCTTTTACTTTTCATACATCCCTCCTCACATATGTTTTGCTTCTGACCATCACCTTTCCTAATTCACCCTCTTTTCTATCAATCTCCTCCCTCATTTTTCTCCACTTCATTCTTAGTTCTCTATAGGGCAAAATAGATTTCTAAACTCAATTGAGTGTGGACATTCTTCTTTAAACCTATTCTGATGAGAATAATGTTCAAACATTTTCCAGTATCCTACAATCTTCTCTCACTGTAATAGTGTTTTTCATTTTTTAAAAATATCATCCCACTCTAATCAACCTATTTGCATGCTCCCAATGCATACTTATGTTTAAGAAAGTAAACAATTTAACATATTGAATTTCTGAAGTTTTGTGCTCCTCTTTAGTATTGTAATTGAAAATAAAATTTACTTTTCAGCTCAGGTCTGGTTTTTTATTGGAAATGCATGAAAGTGATCAATTTCATTAATCCCTTGAACTATTATACTCAATTCTGCATGTTAGGAGATTCTTGGTTGTCATCCTAATTCCTTTGCCTTTTGGATATAATATTTCGAAGTATTCTGATCCTTTAATGTAGAAACTATTAAATTGTGGATAATACTGCCTTTGGCTCTACAATATTTGAAGTGTTTTCTTCTTGCCTGAGAGTGCTAGAATTTGCCTATAATATTCCTGGGAGTTTGCATTTGGGGCTCTTATTCCCCAGATGAAGTGGATTTTAATTTTAATTTTACCTTATCGTTCAAGAATATCAAGAGATTTTCCCTTTATAATTTATCATACTATGAAGTTCACTCCCTTTTCCCTGATTATAGCTTTCAGGTAGCTTAATAATTCTCATATCATATCTCCTGTATCTTTTTTTTCCAGATCAGTCATTTTTTTTTGCAATGAGATATTTTATATTCTTTTCTTTCATTCTTTTAATTTTGTTTTATTGTTTCTTGATATCTCATGCAGTAAATAGTTTTCATGTTCCCAATTCTAATTTTTAAGGAATCATTTCCTTCCTTGAGCTTTTGTAGGTCTTTTTCTGTTCAGTCAATTCTACATTTTAAGAAGTGGTTTTCTTCAATGAATTTTTGTACATCTTTTACCCAATTCTTCTATTTCCTTTACCAAGCATTTAACTCCTTTTTTCATTATTATTTCACATCAGTCTCATTTCTTTTCTCAATCTTTCTTCTTTTCTTAATTGGTTTTTAAAAATCCTTTATTGAGCTGCTATAGGAGCTCTTTTGGGGCCTGGCACCATTTCAGATTTTCCTTTAATATTTAACATGCAAGTAGTTTCACATAATTTTCCTCTTTTGAGTTTGTATTTTGATTTTACATGTTAGCCTGGCACTTTATATGGTCACGTTTTTGTTGGTGTTCATTTTCCCAAATTATTTTATGACTTTTATATTTGTCCTACAGTTGGGTTCTGATTTTAGGGTGGAGGAAGCACTATCCTTAGCTTCTTCAGCTGGGTGTGTGGGATCTCATTACCTACAGATTTGTGGCAGGTGTTGCACAGTTCATGATGCATCTGTGTCTTCTCTGAGAACTGTGTGGGCTGCTCTGTCTTCATGAAATGCTTTGTTGCCTCTGGCCATGGCAGGGCAAGAAAATCTCACTGAAGGTTGGCTGGAACAAGGTGTGTTCCTGGCTTCCCTGGATGCCACCTGTGCTAGATCGCTCTCTTCTCTCATTCTAGTGAGACTTTTTCCTGCCAATATTTGAGGTTGTCTTGGCCTAAAACATGGTTTTACCCTATCCATTGTTGGTGATTCCACTCTGAAATTCATTGTTAGAGTTGTTGGGATGACTTTGAGAAAGCATAAGGAATTATTGGCGTATTCCCCCATCTTGACTCCCCCTCAAACCCCAGGCCAATTTTACTTTCATAGTTAGCATAAAAGTTAAATTTAAACTCTTACGACCAAATTATTAAATCTTTTTTGATGATTCTCTTGCATTACTCTCATTTATATCCAAATTTCACTGCCTTTCTTCCTTGACTTTTTCAATAAGTTTTTATTTTCTTCAAGATTAGATGTCAATACAATTACTTAATATTTGTTATATTTTGCAACCTCTGTTCTCTTTCTCACTACCACCATCCCCGTACACGAAAAGACGGGTAATATGATTTAGATTGTACATATATTATCATATAATACACATTTCCATTTTTGCCATGTTGGGAAAGAAGACGTATTTCTTACAATAGCAAAAGAATCACAGAGGAAATGAAGAATAGCATGTTTAAAGTTGTACTTGGTGACTGTTCCTTCTTTGGGGGTGGATATCCTTCTTCTGTGGTATGATTCTCTTGGAGTTGTTCTGGCTCCTCGCCTTGTTGATAGTAGTTAAGCCATTCACAGCCCATCATCACTTCACTTTGCACTATTCGTAGGAGACTTTCCAGGCTTTTTGTGGTCATCTTGTTTCATTTCTTACAACACTCTAGTATTCCATTATAACATACCTGCTCAGCCATTTCCCAACTGATGAACATCCCTTCAATTTGCAGACTTCTTTTCCACAACAAAAAGAGCTGCTGTACATATTTTGGTACAGAGAGGTTCTTTTCACCTAGTTTTATATCTTTGGGATAGAGATCTAGTAGTGATATTGTTGGGTCACAGGGTATGAACAGTTTTATAGCAATTTGGGGATGGTGCCAGATTGATCTTCAAAATCATTGTATCAGATCACAGATCCACCAACAATGTATTACTATTCCAATTTGCCCCAATTCCCTCCAATATTTACCATTTTTCTTTTTGGTTAAATTAGCCAATATAATAGATGTGAGGTAGAATCTCAAAGTTGTTTTAATGGGTATTTCCTTGTCAATAGTGATTTGAAGTATTTTTTCAGATTACCATAGATAGTTTTTATTTTTTCATTTGAGAAAATTTATATGCCTATTTATATCCTTTGCACATTAATCAATTGGGGACTGTTTTGCATTCTTATAAATCTCACTATATTTTTTATATATTTGAGAATTGAAGCCTTTGTCAGATACTTGTTATAAATCCTCCTCCCCCCACTGCTGTTTTCTTTCTAATCTTTTTTTTAGCTTTATTTGTGGAAAACCTTTTAAATTTGAAGTCATCAAAATTATATATTTCATTTTCCTTTACATTCTTTATGTCCTGTTCTTATGTCATTAGTTCTTCCCTTATCCATAAGTCTAACAGGTAAACTTTTTCACGTTCTCTATTAAGAGAACAAGTATCCATTTTGACTTTATCTTAGTGTGTCATGTGAATGTTGCTTTATGTCTAGTTTTTGCTGTATCATTTTCTAATTTTCCCAGCACTTTTTGCCAAAATATGAATTCTCTGAAAAGTATGGATCTTTGAATTTATTAAACAAGAGTTTACTATAGCTATTAATACCGTTTGTTTATTTCTTAAGCTATTCCATTGATCCACTACTCTGTTTCTTAGCTAGTACCAAATTGTTTTCATGATTATGTCTTTATAGTATAGCTTGAAATCTGGTATGGCTAGATCTCTTCTCTTCATATATTTTCTTATTTATTTTCCTAATTGTTATGGCATTTTGCACTTCTCTATGCCTTTTTGTTATTTTTTTTCCTAGTTTTTGAAAAACATTTTGGGTTAGTTTGATAAGTATGGCACTGAGTAGGTAAATTAATTTAGACAGGATTGTAATTTTAATTGTATTGGTTCAGCCTATCCATGAGTTACTTTTTCTCAGTTTTTCAGGTTCAATTTTATTTGTGTGAAAAGTATTACATAATCACATTCATATAGTTGTTTGGCTTGTTTTGATAAGTATATGCCTGGATATTTTAAAATGTCTAGAGTTATTTATAAATATAATTTCTTTTTTCTGTATCTTGCTGTTGAACTTTGTTGGTGGTAACTAGAAATACTGATTTATGTAGGTATATTGTTTTATTCTGCAACTTTGCTAAAGTTGTTAATTGTTTCTAATATTTTTTGCCTGATTCTCTGGAGTTCTCTATGTATACCATCATACCTTTGACAAAGAATAAAAACAGTATTATTTCCTCCTTGCCTATTCCAATTCTTTCACTTTTATTTTTGCTTTTATTGTTATTGCTAAGATTTATAGTATAGTATTGAATGGCACTGATGATAAGGAGAATCCTTGCTTTAATTCTTATCTTTTGGGAAGGGTTCTAGTTTATCCCCAATATACAATATATGATATTATATAATATCTAATTTATAGATAATTCTTATTTTAGAAAGTTGCTATTTATCATTTTGAGGAATATTCCATTTATTCTAATGTTTTCTAATGTTTTTATAGGAAAAGAATGTTGTATTTTGTCAAAGGATTTTTCTGCATCTTTTGAGCTAATCATATGGTTTTCGTTAGTTTTGTTATTGATATGGTCATTATATTGATAGTTTTCCTAATATTGAACATGGTAAATGACATGTGATATCATGCTACAATTTCTTGCACTATTTTATTGTAAATTTTGCATCAATATTAATTAGGAATATTGGTCTATACTTTTCATTCTCTGTTTTAGCTCTTTCTGGTTTATGTAGCAATAATATGTTTGTGTCATAAAAATAATTCAGAAGTCCTTCTTCCTCTATTTTTCCAAATAGTTTATGTAGTATTGGAATTAATTGTTCTTTGAATATTTGATAGAATTCACTGGTGAATCCATCTGACATGTCTTCTGGGGGGAGAGACCAGATAACAGAGTAATCCAGAGCAGCTCTGTGCCACCATGAGAATCCTCTCTGGCCAAGATTAAACTATCACTACAAAATGAATACAAGAGTGGAAAAAAACAACAAGGAGACAGTGTGAAACCACTTTCAAGAAAAGAAAATCCCAAAAGATAGGCAGAGAACATATGGGGCAAGAGTAGAGCAGAGCCAGCAAGAGGTTGTAGCAAGGAGGGAAGAGCAAGTGAAGAGCAAGCTACCCCTCCCCAACCCACATCTGCCATCCCTGGTTCAGAAGCTAAGCTCAAGCCCACATCCAGAAGCTGAAATCCTGCCTGGGCAAATAGTGGTACAAGCCACCCCAAGCCTCTTGACATTTTAAACCTATGGAGAAGTCCAGAATTCCAGCTTAGATCAGTCTGGGTTGAAGTGGGTTGATCAGTGAGGACCTAGAGTGAAGCCAAGAATGGTACTCTGTGCTTTGAATAAGGATAGAGTACACAGTTTGGGGTGGCTAATAGTACTAAATACTAAGTACTAATCTTTTTGCCTAAAGTTCAGGGCAGAGCTCTGAGACAAGCTAATCAAGAGCATGCCTGATTGGAGCTAGAATTTGATCAGCCACTGATCAGATCAAGTTCAGAGTGAGATCAAAAATTTACACTTAAGCCTGAGGTAAGTCCTTAAGCTATCAGCATCTCAAGGATCAATTGAATCAGCAGGAGGAAGGTGCTCTCAGAGCTCTCAGCCCTCAGACCATCACATAATCCAGCAAGCTATAATTAGATAGGAAAAATGAGCAAACAACAAAAAAGGATCTAACTCTAAAGAACTTTGATGGACACAAAGAACAAGGTATAGAAGGAGGCAGTCAAATAAAAGGAAACACACTCAAAATCCAAAAGAAAATTATGGATTGACGCATAATTTAGAAGAGCTCAAAAAAGACTTAAAAACCAGTTAAGAGAGGTGGAGCAAAATGGGAAAGAGAAATGAAAGTGATGCAAGAAGAAATGGGCCAATTAAAAGGAAAACCAAAAACTGACAGGGAAAATCAGGTCTTAAAAGTCAGGATTGATCATCTGTAAACTAATGATTTCTTAAGAAACCAAGAAATAATAAAGCAAAATCAAAGGAATGAAAAAAAAAACAGAGGAAAACACAAAATATCTTATTGAAAAAACAGCTGAACTAGAAAATAGATGTAGGAGAAACTTTGAGAATTATTAGAGTGCCTGAAAGCCATGATCAAGGAAAAGTCCTTGAACATCACACTACGAGAAATTATCAAAGAAAACTACCCAGAGATCGTCCAAAAAGAAAATAAAATTGAAACTGAAAGAAATAGATCACCACCAGAAAGAAATCTTCAAATGGCAAATTCAAAGAATATAATAGTTAGAAAAAATGGACATTCAATGAGATAGAAGATTTTCAAGCATTCCTGCAGTATAAGTCAGACCTAAACAAACAAACAAAAAAAATGCAGTCAAAACATGAAACACAAGAGAAGCACAAAAAGGTAAAAAAGGAGAAAATTTAAGGGACTCATTAAATTAAAAATGTTTATATGTCTACATGGAAAGAAGATTTCTAAATTCTCAGAAAAATTACTCTTAGAACTAGAGAAGATAGAAGGAATTTACCCTGTTAAATTTATTATTGGATACCAATATTAAATTAGTGACCAGCAGGGATTTAATTTCTAAATCCAAAAATGAATCTCTCAAGTAAATGGAATTTATGATAATTTATTTTTACAATAGAGGGAAGATATTAAGGAAGAGATAAAAGGGGGGAAGAGGGGAGAGAGAAAGAGAGACAGACAGAGGAGAGAGACAGAGAGACAAACAGAAACAGAGACAGAGGGAGGAATAAGGCAAGGAAAGGGGGAGGTAATTGAAGGGAGGCATAAGTGGGGGAGTGACAAAAAGTAAAATACTGGTCAGGAGAAACAGAGTGAAAAGCAATAGAGAAGGATCTAAAGGGGATAAAACCATTGAGGGCAACACACAGTAACCATAATTTTGAATATGAATGTGATGAACTCACCCATTAAACAGAAGCAGATAGTAGAGTGGATTAAAAATCAGAATCCTACTATATGTTGTTTATAAGAAACACATTAGAGGCAGGGTGACATACAGATTCAAGATAAAAAGGCTGGAGAAGAATTTAGTATGCATCATCCAAAGTTAAAAAAAATGCTGAAGTAGCCACCATGATACCAGACAAAGTTAAAGTAGAAACTGATCTGATTAAAAGAGATAAGGAAGGAAATTACATTTTGCTAAAGGGTACTATAAATAATGATGTATTATTATTACTAAAAATTTATGTACCAAATTGTATAGCATCTAGATTTCTAAAGGAGAAATTAGAGGAGCTTAAAGAGGAAATAGATAGTAAGACCATATTAATGGGGGATCTCAACCTTCCCCTTTCAGAACTAGATTAATAGAACCAAAAAGTAAATAGAAAGAAGTAAGGGAAGTAAATGAAATACTAGAGAAACTAGAGTTAATAGATATCATGTTAAAAAGAGATAAAAAAGGATAAAAAAGACATATACCTTCTCATGGTAAATATACAAAGATTGACCATGTACAAGGGTATAGAAATATTGAAAAAAATGCAGAAAATCAGAAATAATAAAGGCAACTTTTTCAAATTATAATGCAATAGAATCATAATTAACAAGGTTCCATGGAAAGGCAAGTTTAAATTTAATTGGAAACTATATAATCTAATTCTTCAAAACTGGTGGATCAAAAAAGAAAATATTGAAACAATTGCAAACTTCATTAAAAGAGAGCGATTCCATCTGGCTCTGGGGCCTTTTTTTAAGGAAATTTTTGATGGTTTGTTCAATTTATTTTTTTTATGATGAGATATTCAAGTATTCTATTTTATAGTTTGTTAATGTGAACAGTTTTTATTTTTGTAGATATTCTCATCTTTCACTTAGATTGTCAAATTCATTGTCATATAGTTAGGTAAAATAAATGAAAATTGCTTTAATTTCTTCTTTGGTTGTAATTTCACCTTTTTCCTTTTTGATAATAATTTGGTTTTCTTCTTTACTTTTTTAATACCCATACCTTCCATCTTGGAATCAATACTGTGTATTGGTTCCAAAGCAGAAGAGTGGTAAGGGCTAGGCAATGGGGGTCAAATGACTTGCCCAGGGTCACACAGCTGGGAAGTGTCTGAGGTCAGATTTGAACCTAGGACCTCCCATCTCTAGGCCTGGCTCTCAATCCATTGAGCTACCCAGCTACCCCCTCTTCTTAAAAAAAAAAACTAATTAACCAATTATGTATCTATGGTCTCCTTATTTTCAATTTGATATATCTCTCTTCAATTTTAGGATTACCAATTGTTGTTTAATTGGGGATTTATTGTAATATGATGTCTAGCCTCTTATTTTTTATCATAGCTTTCATATATTCTGCTAATTCTTAGATCATCTTTTGTGAATCTATTTTGCAAGTTTTTCCAGTGAGGTGTTTCAGTTTTGATTTCATTCTTTTTATTCTTTTTTTAGTCTTACTGATATTTCCCATTTATGACACATTTCCCAATGTCCCATAAAATCATTAGTTTCCATTTGGTTAATTCTAATTTTATGGAAGTTATTTTCTTCCTTAAGCTTTTGTATTTCTTTTTCCATTTGACCCATTGTAGCCTTTAGGAAATTGTTTTCTTCAGTGTTTTTTTATGGGCCTCCATTTCCATTTGACTCATTATAGTTTCCAAGCTATCAATTCTATCATTTCTTTTATTTCTTTTTAAAACATTTTTACTAATTCTATAAAGGGTTATTTTTAGATTGACATTCCATTTCATTTTCCTTTGGGGATTTATGCTTTCTTTTTGCCATTATTATTTTGACATTCTAGTCACTAAAGTAACTTTCTAAAAGTATTTTTCATAGACTCTTCCTCATTTTTCTAGTTATCTTCCCCTTTTATCTTTTGAGGTTCTTTTTTCTTCTGGGATGGAGTGTTTATTGCTCCTGGCTTGCTTGCTGTGTAGACTTCTCTAGTGCTGGAGGTTGACCCAGTTGTATTTTTGTCCCTCCATGTGCACTTTGAGGGAGAGGCCCACGTAGCTTCAGCTAGATCCCAGTCTGTGTTCTGTTCTCTGGGATCTGCTTTCTGTGCCATCCTTGAAAACAACACAAAGAGTGTTAAATGTCAGAGAGAAATGGCAACAGGGAGGAGGTTACATCATGAAGACGATTACAGAGCATTACGTTGGGGTAGATTAAACTGTTGTAACTGACATTGAGAAGGGAGAGCTGATCAGTTTTTATTTTTATGCCAAGGAAAATAATTAGACATAACTGACAGGTAGTTGATACTATTAGACCGGAGATGACAAAATATCACCCAGCTTTCCTTGGTATATTGAATTCTCCTGGCCAAGGTAGGCTATATCCTTTGAATGGCAGATATGATTGCTGAGTTTCTTTCAGTAATATTTGAAAGATCATGAAACATAGGAAAAGTTCTCTCAATTTGAAGGAGGTGAAGTTATGCTGAGAAAAAATATGCATAAATCGTATATATATTTATATATACTCACATTTATGCATATATTTGCATGCATAAATGAATCTGAAAACTACATGTTAATAAGCTTGGCTTTAATTCTTGAGAAAATTCTAGAAAGCACCATTAAAGACATTCTCTCTAGAAAGAGAAGTTACATGGTAAGACATCAGCATTTCCCTCATCCACTAGTTTAATAATCCAGGATGATTATAATAATCCAAGAAAGGAAAACAATTTAGATTGTGATGACTAGCCGAGGAGGGCAATGATGTAGATATACTTTTATTAGGTTTGCAGAAAAGCTTTTCATTAATTTAATTTATGGATAAGATAGAGATATGTATACTAGATAATATTAAATTAGATGGACTCAGGGTTGATTCAGTGGCCTGATATGAAGGGTAGTTGGTAGTGGTTTAACTACAACTTGGCATTGATGAAGGAGGGAATACTTGCTGGGTTAACCCATACCTGAGGGCACAAGTGAGCATCATTTGTATTGATTAGGGAGAATGCCCACAAACTAGCTCTCCAACTATATTTATAATACCCCTTCTCCCTTAGGGATGGGGGCACACTCCTACTACAAGAAAGAGAAGAGCACCTACATAAGCTCCACAAAACCAAGACTCTACTGGACTTGAGACTCCCTGTCAAACCTAATTAAAATTTCTTTGATCAATTGATGATCAGTAGAAATGCTCAGACCTTATTTATACCTAGTTAAAAGCTCTAATTGAGTCAATCTAACTGTTTTCTTGAAAATACAAGACCTAGGTGGGTAGTAGAGATGGGGAATAATTAATCAATTAATTAATCAGTCAATTCTAGCCCTAGAATTTAAATTTTCTTAAAAGTATCATGTTTAGCCTATCAAAGAGCAAACTCAAGGAAGACAGGCTAGATAAGTTCCCTTTTCTGAGAAACTGTCATATGGAAAAGGAATTAGACTTGCTCTGTTTGGTCCAAGATGTGGGCCAAACCGAGAGCAATGGTTAGAACTGACAAAAAGAAAAATTGACTTGTTGTTGTGAAAGTCTTCCTCATAGCTAAAGCTTCCCCCAAAAGGAATAGGTCATCCCACATGCATGAGTTAATTAGATGGCTGCTGAACTCCCTTTCGCCTCTTAAGTGTTGTGAATCAAGGATTCTCCGATAACATTGTAGTGTCCTCATAAGTGGTTTTCAGGAACATCTGATGTATCTGACATTCATTCTGCTTCGTGGCCATCATTTGAAAGGATGGTTTTAGTTTTGTTTGTTTCTTTTGGCCTGTAGTTTGCCATTTTGGTATGATATTCTGTAAGTTGTTTGTTATTATTAAAATTAGGGTGTAGAGAAAAGAAATCAGTCGTAATGTCACAACTTTATGAGAAGCATCTTTGGAGTAATCATGTGACCTTTGTTCTAAGACCTCCAGGAAAAAGGACCCGGGACGTCTATACTCCCAGAGGCATACATTTGCACAGCTTAGCTGTTAGGCATGTTTCCCTGACATCAGACCTCCATTTGCCTCTGAAATTTCAATCTGCTGGTCCTGTTTCTATCCTCTGAAATCAAATGAAATCTAATTGGTCCTTGAAATAGTTGAAAGCTCATGCCGTGCCACCTTTGAGTTGTAAAGCCCTGAAGGAGTTCAAAGCTTTTAATCATGGAGGATCTAGAACGGAGTTATTTACTCCCTTTATTTCTGAGAAAACTGAAGCTCAGAAAAGATTGGATAACCGATCGGAGGTCTCACAGAAAGTTATTAAAAGAGACAGAACTTAAGCCTCATTAGGGTATAAACTAAAAGCCCTCTGCCATTCTAGTTGTCTTCTTCTGGACAGTTTTTGATTTATCTGGGCACTTCCTAAAATTGAACACAGTGTTACCTAGGCTGTGATCTCCTCAAGTATCATCAGCCAGAAGATACTGTTAATTTGTTGAATAGTGTTTTATCCTGGAGAATCATTTATTGAACACATAGGGAATTTTTTTTCTTGCCTTGCAAATAGAGATGTATTTTTTAAGGCTAGCAAAGAAGCCCTGTTTTTCCTAGTAATTGACCCCCTCATCTACCATGTCTGTGTTTACATTTTTAAACAATATTTAAGTTTTTCAAGGAGCCTTAGGCCACTGATCCTTCCATTTCACTTAGACTTTCTATTTAAAAGGAAAAAAATGGAAAATGACATAATGAATTCCATACCTGCATAGCTGAAAGGGATTTTATGTTTCAGGGTCTCTGGGGCTTTTCAGGTCTGCAGAAGAGAATGTATCAATTAAAGTGAGCCCTGTAGTCGCACTCTCATTGTCGAAGCAGATCTCTGTCATCCATAATTGACAGAATTTTAATTCTAGACACTCTTAACTACTGTCTGGAACCACTGCATGAAGTAAAGGAGAAGCCATCCAGGGGGCCACGTCCCTGTCCTGGAGACTAAAGCAGCCACGGCACTTGAGAAGCTCAGAGTCCTTTCTTGTTATAAGAACCGAAGGTGGGGAGCTTTTACGGGAAGATTCCAAATGACTGTGTAGTGTCAAACTGGCGTGTGAGTAAAGAGATTCCCCGGCGGAATCGGCAGCTGGAGCCGCTCCAACTAGCCAGGCGTTTGAGCCGTCCAGGTACTCGTCATCAGTGTCAGTGGATGAGCAAGAGCATTTTACTATTGGAGAAGGGGCTAGAGAAGAGGACAGCAGAGAGACGCCCGACCAGAACCTCGATGGAAGCTTCCTTCTTATGTTCGCCATTTGCGAACAGCCCACACTGCTCCGCCCCCGTAGAAGAAAGGCTGACATGGCGTCTTGCCGCTGTAAGGAAGCACCGATGGTCACCTTTAGTTTGGAGACGTGTCATGGTTCTGGCGCAGCGAATGTGCTCCAGGGAGGGAAAAGGCAAAAAGAACGTCCCGCGTGCAGCCACGCTTTCGTAGTGGTAGGAAATGATTGGCCATAACGTTGATGCTCATTGAATGAATGAACGACACGCTTGTGACGGTGAGACATCCGAGCACGCCAGAAGAAAGGCCGAGTACGGAGGACTCAGGGAAGCGTGGGCAGACTTCTGCGGAGGTGGACTGTGCACAAGGACTTGGAAAGCAGCATCGAGGACTACACAATGCGCGCGAAAACAAAAGCGAGCTCTGAACTTCGACAGGGGACCAGGAAGCCCCCTCCGGGAGCCTGTGTGCTCACACGACGTGCCTGAGGTCACTCTTGGCTTTGCGGAACGGATTTCTTTCTCAGTCTTTACACAATCTGTATTAGGTGAGACGGCTCGTCGGACAAGGAGTTGGGGGAATCCCTCAGACGTAAGGCGAAGCACAAACAAGGAGAGAACCTACTTGGTGGTAGTTGTGCCAGTCACGATCCCGGAGCCCTGGCAGATCCGAGAGGCTTTAGAATAAGGGAGCCATTGAGGAGCGTCAAAAGCACAACTCATATGGAAACCATGCATCACCGACAACCTCCTCTGTTTTCTCCGTGCCCACGTTCTTGTGCAACAACCGGCCCCTCTTCGCCTGGGGCTCTGGGGTGATACACACAGCACAGCAGAACTGAGACACACAGAAGCCAAGCGAGGTCCCACCGCAGAAGGTCTCCCTTGGCTTCCGGTAGCTCCCTCTTTCCAGAACGGTGAGGGTCTGCCGTGGCTGTAGCAGGGGCTGGCTTAACAACCCCCAGTTCAGGTTGTTGGCTTGGATTCTGCTTCCTAAGAGTTAGTAAAGGGCTAACAGTGTCCCCAGCCCGTCTTCCTTTTTTTCTTCCTTGGCCCACTGTCGAGCGTTTCCTTGTATAGGTGTGACTGGCAGAGGAGAGAGCGTGGAAGAACAACAGATCCTGCCTTCTTCCCCGTACTCTGAACTGATGGGCTTGGTGTGTGGGGCAGGATATTAACTCCAAGTGACTATCAGTGGCTAAGGTCAGCGTCATGGACAGTCTACTGTGGAAGAAAAGAGCCTGGGCTGGTGCTCAGTTGAGTGTGAAAGGTTGCCCCGTTCAGTGCCCTTTCTCCTGGCTATGACTCATTGGCTTGTATTAAACTGCAATACTTCACCGAGTAAAGACACTTTATCCCCATCAGGAACTTGGTAAACTACACGTGAAGTGCCGAGTTCTGCCCGGAACCCAAACCGCAGCCTCTCTCTTCGGAGACTCCTACCTCTCCCTCAGCTCACTCCTTAGGTGCCCTTGTCGGGATGCTCAGTAGAGTCTGCTTAGCTGCAAGACAAAGGGCGCGAGAGACACCGACATAGAGTAGAGACAGAAGGACAGAGACAGACATGAGACAGACACGCGGAGACAGAAGGACAGAGACAGACAAGAGACAGACAGATGGAGACAGAAGGACAGAGACAGACACGTGGAGACAGAAGGACAAAGACAGACACGTGGAGACAGAAGGACAGAGACAGACAAGAGACAGACACGTGGAGACAGAAGGACAGAGATAGACAAGAGACAGACACGTGGAGACAGAAGGACAGAGACAGACAAGAGACAGACACGTGGAGACAGAAGGACAGAGACAGACAAGAGACAGACACGTGGAGACAGAAGGACAGAGACAGACAAGAGACAGACACGTGGAGACAGAAGGACAGAGACAGACAAGAGACAGACAGATGGAGACAGAAGGACAGAGACAGACACATGGAGACAGAAGGACAGAGACAGACAAGAGACAGACACTGGAGACAGAAGGACAGAGACAGACAAGAGACAGACACATGGAGACAGAAGGACAGAGACAGACAAGAGACAGACAGATGGAAAAAGGGAAGTGTTGATCAGTGACACTAAAAGCAGCTTTCCGGACGTGTGCCGGCTGAATGAAAGAGACTAAAGATTTTAATGGCGCTTAATGACATTCTATTTCTTGGGCTTTGTTACCTAACACAGAGAATCCAAGACTGGCTTAATGTCTTAAGTCATTTTATGTTAACACCTAAATACGAGCAACAGGGACTGTTTTCTTTGTGGGGAGATTCATTTTGTTGGAACAAATGACCAGCACTTTAATAGCATCAGTCCTTAGCACAATGCATAGCACACAGCAAACATTTAATAACAACACGTGCTTTATCGACTGGACATCACGGATGTCCCCTCTCAGGAAATTTCTCTAAATGGTTACTAAGACGTTCACCACCAGTGAGCTGGATGTGTCTGTGGCTCCTGGAGGCAGGCAGGAGGCGTTCCCAAAGCCTTGCTCCTTAGTGTCAACATCGCACAGTTCTGAATCCACCAGCTCTTCTGGGAAATCATTGAGCCTGTGCCACAGACTATGATGCTGTGGGCTGCTCTCATATAAATCAGGGACTTTTGTGACTGCCAGGCATCCAGGTCTTGAATTGATTAGCCTCCATGCTGATGACACACCTCCAGAAACAAACATTTACTGCGTGGAACTCTGCCCCTTGCTAAGCCCCTAGTAACTGGCACCACATCATCAAGAGTGCCAGCTCATTAAGGGAATTGCGAGTAAAGTCGTCCTATATGTCTTTAACCAGCATTATATCCCAAGCCCTCTGCCTTAGATCCAGCCCAAACATACAAAGAGCTGATTCTACTAACACTTCCCTTGGCTGAGGGAGAGATTTTGTATTCTTCAGGCTACCGCAGAATCTAGGACGGTGATGGCGAACCTACAGCGTCGGTGCCAAAGTTGGTACGCAGCCCTCCCTGGGAGGGTGGGATGAGGCCCATGGTCTGGGGGGGGTGAGGTGGGCGTGGGGCCTGGCATTCCATCTCTAAAATGTTCCCCATTGCTGATCTAGGACATTCCTGCTGAGATGTCCCAACTCGGATATCTACGTAGGATGCCAACACCCGTTAATTCTTCATATTGTCCCCCCATGTTCTATATCTAAGTGTGCATATAAAAACCAAACTTTAGTAGCAATGAAAATCTTGGGGAAGGGGGAGAGGAGAGTGTGCCTGTTACTACTCTGGCACCAGTCTTAGTCCTTAGAATAGTTTAGTGTCTCAAGTCTTTCTTTCTTATGCTATATTCCCTCTCTAGATGGTTCTGCTTCTGGCTGGCAGCTTGGAATCATTAGAGAAAAGGCATCACGTTGGCTCCTGAGCATTTCTACTTTGCTCTTGAAGCATTCCACATCAGTATTTATTCCCTCTCCGTTCTTTCTGTCCTCTGGTTTTCTGATCCTTTTACTAACCTTTACTTAAATCTGAACAAAAGCCTGCTATAGCTTTCATCATGCCGACCTGAAGGAAGCAGCGAGACGTCTCAGGATCTTCGTAAAACGTTATTATCCAAGTAACAGGTCCTACCAATTTATCCATCAGACTAAACATATCTACCAGGACTTTACATTCCAGCAGATGTAGAGCTTGAATTAGTAAAGAAACTCAGGCTCTGTTTAGTCTCAGATTCAACACTTTAAAATACAGATTGAGAAGACATGACAAGATTTTAAAACAAAGTCGAGTCAGTGAAATCGTCCCACCCCATTTCACTGTCAAGATGCTAAGACACACGTTTGTCAGCTGAGAACAACGAATCAAATGTGTGAAGGAGTTCTAGACATCAATCTGTAACAGGCTTTAAACTATTAGAAACGTTCTAGACATCACTCTGTAACAGGCTTTAAACTATGAGAAACGTTCTAGACACCACTCTGTAACAGGCTTTAAACTATGAGAAACGTTCTAGACACCAATCTGTAACAGGCTTTAAACTATGAGAAACGTTCTAGACACCACTCTGTAACAGGCTTTAAACTATGAGAAACGTTCTAGACACCACTCTGTAACAGGCTTTAAACTATGAGAAACGTTCTAGACACCACTCTGTAACAGGCTTTAAACTATGAGAAACGTTCTAGACACCAATCTGTAACAGGCTTTAAACTATGAGAAACGTTCTAGACACCACTCTGTAACAGGCTTTAAACTATGAGAAACGTTCTAGACATCACTCTGTAACAATCTTAAACTATGAGAAACATTCTAGACACCAATCTGTAACAGGCTTTAAACTATGAGAAACGTTCTAGACATCACTCTGTAACAGGCTTTAAACTATGAGAAACGTTCTAGACACCACTCTGTAACAGGCTTTAAACTATGAGAAACATTCTAGACATCACTCTGTAACAATCTTAAACTATGAGAAACATTCTAGACACCAATCTGTAACAGGCTTTAAACTATGAGAAACGTTCTAGACATCACTCTGTAACAGGCTTTAAACTATGAGAAACATTCTAGACACCACTCTGTAACAGGCTTTAAACTATGAGAAACGTTCTAGACATCACTCTGTAACAATCTTAAACTATGAGAAACATTCTAGACACCAATCTGTAACAGGCTTTAAACTATGAGAAACGTTCTAGACATCACTCTGTAACAGGCTTTAAACTATGAGAAACATTCTAGACACCAATCTGTAACAGGCTTTAAACTATGAGAAACATTCTAGACACCAATCTGTAACAGGCTTTAAACTATGAGAAACATTCTAGACATCACTCTGTAACAATCTTAAACTATAAGAAACATTCTAGACACCAATCTGTAACAGGCTTTAAGCTATGAGAAACATTCTAGACACCAATCTGTAACAGGCTTTAAACTATGAGAAACGTTCTAGACATCACTCTGTAACAATCTTAAACTATGAGAAAAGTCCTCGATCAGTGTGGTAATCCTGGGAAGCTATTACTTAAAGTTAAATAACTCTATGGAAGAAGTGATTTCAGAATAGCTGAGGGACTGGGGCTATACTTCACAGGGCGTTTAGCAAACCAGAGAAGTAGTTGGAGTTCATCTAGGGGCACCTGGCAGAGTTCGTTGGAAGGCTTCCTCTACGCCAAGCACTTGAGAAGGAAACTTGTCAGTAAAAGAAGGCTGGAGGAGACATGGGTTTCCAGGCTCACTCTCAGGCTTGGCCTTTTCACTTCCCCTAATGTAAGTGGGTCTTGGGAACTTTGAAAGCTTGGTAGTGTGTCTCTACTTCCTACTTATATGCTAGCAACATCTCCAGAGGAACTTGAATGGAACACTTGAATCAAGCTGGTATAGACCTACTAGATGTGATAACGAAAGACAGTCCAGACTCTGTAAAAGGATCCTGGGAGAAAAATTACATCATGACTAAAGGATATTTCAGGAATACCCAGGATGGGGATGAAATTTCTTCCAGGAGCCATCGGCTGTGAACTGGCAATTTTCAACAAATGCTTTCTGAGCTTGACTCCATATTACCATGGAATCTTTTAGAGAGTTTTGAGAAAACGAGTCACAGAACTGGGGGGTACGTTTTGTTCCCCCTGTCCTCTATGTATTACTTCAGTATATACTCCTCTCTAAACAGCAGCCTAACAATATCTTTCAACTCATAAATATTATTGGTTGGGGCAGAGCTGGAGTCAGGAAGACATCTGGCTTTAGACAATTAATTGCTGTGTTACTCTAGATGAGTCACTTAACCCCGTTTCCTTCAGTTTCCTCATCTATAAATGAACGGGAGAAGGAAATGCCAAACTACTCCAGTAGCTTTGGGAAGAAACCCCCCAAAAAGTCACAAAAAGTCAGACATGACTAAAACATAGCTGAATGATACCTACCATAAAGATCAATTATTTTCAGCTAGTGGTGGGTCACAATATATAGAATTGGAGAGGGAAGGAACCACCCACCACCACAGGCTTCACCCTAGAATTCAGAGATGATATGGCAGATGTGCTCTGGGGGGATCCAGCATATCAACCCAAGTGATCACTGGAAGAATAAATCCACAAACATACTACAGATATGGTTTCCTTAACTAGGGATGCCTTAAACACTGTGTTTGCCTTAGAATAGTAATTTATTTCCAGGGAATGAAAAAATGATGCTGTTAGCTACTGTGGACCATATTACCTCAGGCTTACTGTTGTCTAGCTTTTTTGTTTTTTATTCAGCCTGTTGTTAATTGGACTGATGAATGGGCTCTGATCCTCTCACTGATCCCCCCTGACAGCTGTCGGATAACTGACTATCCATCTACCTCTCTCCTCTAAATGATCCCCACTTTTGTAGAAGCAAAGTGAGTGTGACCATAGTCTCTGAGAATCACATGAGCCTATCATCATCTGCCAAATTCTGAAAAGCAAACCAAAAAATCTCCTTGGAATCATTAGTCATTTAAGAGGTTTTCTTTGTTTCTTTCTTCCTTTCCTCTTTAGCAATTGTCATTATCTATTTGAAGCCAGTGGCAATGCTCTTAAGTCCTTTTAAGTTTCTATTAAGATCTCTTGGGACTGAGAAAAAAAGAAAATGTTCATCAAGTCATAGGGCGGGAATAAGAACTTATCAAGAGCCAACCATGTGCCAGGCACTGTGCTAAGTGCTTTCCCAATGTCACCTACTTTGACCCTTACAACACCCCTTGGAGGAATGAAGGCAAACAGAAGATAAATGACTTATAGAGGGTAACATCACAAGCAAGATCCTTGGTCGATCTTGACTTCATGAGACCAGGTACAGCACTCTTCGCTCTGCCCCCTAGTTGTTATCCCCTCTCTGTCTGCTCTCCATCATTTTTCCTCTGTATCTCCTTTCTCCTCACTCTCTTTCTCCCTGTCTTTCTCCATATATGTTTGTGTGTGTTCATGTGTTTATATGACATACATATAATTATTTGGTGTGGGATACCAAAAGAGGATCTAATTTCTGTATTATATTTATGGATTATTTATGATATTTACAGTCACTCTCATGGCTCTTCCTTCAGGGATTAGTTGACATTCATACTCTATATAGATGTTACTGGGTAGCAGCAAACTCGTAAATGTGCCATGTGGTCTTTTTTTGGAATCACAGAGAGAAGTATACTATGGTGAAAAAGAAGTTAGATTTGAAAGGAAAGGATCTGGGTTCAAATAACCATTCTGCCCCTTCATATCTTTGTGACATTAAACAAATTACTTACCTATCTGGGCCTTAGGAATTCTACTTTACCAATCATTTGACAAGAATGAAGCATCTACTAATGTTATAAACATTCTGCTAGAGACTAAAGATAAGGACGAAAATGAAACCTATTTTCAACCAGCTTACTTTTGGGGGGCAGAAAATGTTTTGCTTTTTTAAAATTTATTTAAAAACAAATTATGTATAGGATAATTTGGGGATTTCAGAAAAACAAACAAAAGAAAATTCATATCACTTGAAAGACCCTTTTTGGCTTTACATTCTTGTTTTGAATATTTAAATATGTCTTAAATGACTTGGAAATCCAGAAAGGTGTAATGATGAGGAGTAAGAAAAAAGAACCATTGGGAGGAATGGAATGTTGAGAGTTCTACAGGTGTGTGAGGCAGGAATGACAGTTGGAAACTGGACAAAGACTTCTGAGAAATTCTTCTGAGGAGGGGTCTGGAGTGCTGAGCACAGGAGGTTGTGGAAGGTGTAAAAAATGGAGATTTGAACCCCGGACTTCAATTCCCAGGAGTCCTTGGTAGCTCCCAGAGTTCCCCATAATCCCAGGTGAGGTCATCACCTGGGCCACAAGAAGAGGGGTTTTTAAACGGACTCCGACTTAAGGCTCTCTCTCTCTCTCTCTCTCTCTCTCTCTCTCTCTCTGTCTCTCTCTCTCTCTCTCTCTCTCTCTCTCTCTCTCTCTCTCTCTCTCTCTCTCTCTCTCTCTCGGCTTCTGCTTCTAGGGACATGTGTCTCTCAAGAGTGAAATTGTGTGGGTGAAGTAGTGAGTGAAATTGAATGGGCCTTTTGGCCCTCCTAGGCACGTGCTTTCTTGTTTTGTATTTTCTTTATTTCTTAATCTTTAATAAACCTCTAAAGATATAATACTTTTATTACTAGAAACTAAAAATTTTAATCTTAACAAAGGAGGAACTGTTTCTCTGGGCCACTTCAAGACACCTTTGGAGATTTCTGTTACTGATAGAAATCCTACCATCATTGGGTCCTGTTAACACATCTCTTGTTTCTGGGAACAAACCTAATTTCTCTGAAGACTTTCATTCCATGAACTATTGAGATACTGGACTCAATCTGGTGAGCAGTGCTCTCTCCCCTTTCTACTTCTCCCCTGCCTACAAGAAAACCTTTTACTTCAGTAATTAGATTATTTAGGAAAAGAGTCTTAGTATAGATTTGGGAAGGGAAAGTGGACTTTGAGATGTGGTGAAATGCTGCCCACTCAGAGGATGGACCTTTGAAAAGGGATTCAGAAATTAGGGTGACTTACAACTGCTTGACCTTTACCCACTTCTTCTTTTACCCCAATCACAATTAAATAGAAATAAACAGTCAAATAAGTGACTTCAAACTTGTTTATTTGCATCAAGGGAATAAGCCTTTGGCAGACTCCATCTTGCTGCCAGTTTTCAATAAGACATGAGGGGGAGGCTTGTGAGCACCACAAAGTAACTCATAGTCATATTGGAATCCCACATACCTGTGGAGAAGACTTCCCCACTGCCTTTGAGGGCTGGCACGGCCATCAAGGGGCAATACTTCACCCAGGGCAGATCTCCATTGTGTCTCCCTCAAGTAATTTGGGGACTCTGGAAGGGAGTAGTGAGAGAAGTCATTTTCATCAACCCTTTCCTCACTGCCTTCAACCCTTATTTCTCCATCTAACGAGTGAGAGTACTCCAAAATTACACGAGGAAAGAAATGCAGAAGGCATTTGGATGTGTGAGAGCCATACTGTGATTTTATTGAGGCATGCTTACTTGGGCACAGCAATGTTATTGTCAAAGGAATGAGAACCATAACCTGCCACAGAAACATTAACATGCAGCCTGTTATCCAACCTGAAATCAATATAATCAAAGCCAGCAAAAAGTCAGACCCTCTGAAGATGTCAAGAGAGAAATTTACAGCCTCCTTTCCACTCTCTTTTCTTCTTTTACTTTTACTGCCTTTGAAAAACTGTGGGGAAACTTTAGAGATAAGATTATAGATCAGCTGAAATCATTGTATTTGTCAAACATGAACATTGCCTGGGGGAGGAATAGGGCAGTAGGGTATGAGTTTACTTTGCTCCAGGAGGAAATCCCATTTGATCTCTGAATGAGATCCTAATAGCTGCAAATAATCCATGTTCCTCTCAGGGAGGGTCAAGGACATGAAAGGCAAATCAATTAGGTGATGCTGATGAAATTATTTCTGTGACTTCCTTCCTTTTTTTTGTTAGGCGTGTCATAGAGGCATCTCTACATATTCTTAGACTAGTTTGGTTTCAGTCAACTGGAAGCATCCATTTATTTATAGCCAATTCATTCACTTCAAGGTAGCTAGTAATATAATCAATATGCTCATTTTAATTCAGTTCCTTTGAAATTCTTTAATTTCCTAATATGTGCAAAGCACTGTTAGTAAATGGGGATATAAAAGATAAAAATGAAACATTTCCTGCCCTCAAGATGCTTATTTATTGTCTCTAACTGGGGAAAAGCAAGCATGCACATAGATAGGTAAATATAAAGTTCCTCCTTCAATTAACCAATAGTTGAAACACCTATTAATCAATTTAAATCACTAATAGCTCTAAAGGTTAGAGCAAGTATTCTTAATTTTCAAAAACTATCAATATAATTGCTTTCCTTTATAATCTTTTGTATTTTGTTTTATGCATTGTGGAAAATAAAATAAAACTGAGGCAAATTGATGTTTTTCTCAGAGGAAGATAACAATTTATTAACAGTGGCATATATAGCTATGGAGAAAATAAAAAGGAATGTTGACTATAAAAATTGTTTGGATTTGCTCAAGTCTTCTTTTTTCCAGGGGTTTCTGATATATAACAATAATACTTTGGGTCTCTAAGCTAGGTTTGAGAAATTTGGACCTACCAAGTGAACCCTGCCCTAACTGCACCAACAGAACCAGGACTGAGAACAATCCTAGGAACCTTTTCTGATAAAATGATCATTATCTCTTTGGGCAGGAGTTACATGCTGGTTTCTGTTTTTAGACAACAAAAGAGATATCTCAGGAGCCCTTAGCAGGGGATAATAATTACATCATTCCCTTTCTACCACACCTTTAAGTAATTTTGAACAGATCTTAACTGAGAAATGGAGTCAGACAAAGTGCAGAATTGGGTTCATTAAAGAGAAGAATACATTAAAGGACAACGCATAATTTTAATTTCCTTAACATTTTAAAAAATTCTGAAAAGTTGTCCATGATCTTCACCAGATGGGTAAAGGATCCATGACACAAAAGAGCCTGGGAAAAGTTTTATTTTCTTAAGAAAATGGATTAGGACTTTGAGATAATGAATGAGTCACTCCACATCACACAACCACCATGTATCAGTGTCAGAGTGATGATTTTCTGATGCTTAAGCCAGTTTTCTATGTAGTACATATTGTTGCCCCAAATAAAGCAGTATATACAAAATAAAACAAAATATTTTTAAGAGGAAGTAAGCACTAATAACTGGGAGAATCAGGAAAACTCTTCTATAGGTGTCACATAAGATGGATTTCATGAGGGAGTACATTCTAGATATCAAAAAAAAGCATACACACAAGTATAAAGATAGGAAATTGTATTCAGAAATTGTTTCGAAACCAGTGTGACTATAAGAGAGCATATAAAAGAGAATGATATGAAATCCAGGAAAGGTTACATTTTGTAACATTAGTCCTGTGTTCTGGATCTTGGTGGGGGAGATGCTATAATTCATGGCCCCTTGCCAATGGATGTGGGTGACTAATAGCCTTCAATTAGTGTTAGCTCTCTCCACTAAGGACAGTTCCAACTGAGAGGTAGTTTTTCCTGATAGTTTTTTGTTTGCAATCTGTATCCATTGCTTCTGGTTCTACCATCTAGGAATAAAAAAGATCAACTCTAATTCTTCCTTCACATGATAGGCTTTGAAATATTTGAATGTAGCTATCATTTCACCTCATAATATTCTCTTCTCCAAGCTAAACATCCCCTCATTCTTCCATATATTCAATTATGACATTGAAATAAAGACTTTTACAATTGTGTTCTATGATATAAGTAAAGAACTTCAAATTAAACCTTGAGTACAGGGTGCATTCAATAACCATCTCTAGGATGGAGACTAAGACATAAGTGAAGAGAAGAAAACAAACCAGAGAAATCCTATTGCTTAAGAGAACCCCAAGATAAATTTTCAGAAGCTTAAAATAATTCCACAATAATTACAAATATAATCTTTTTAAAGAATTGATTGGTCAAAAGTTCTTCAAGAATCATGAGAGACCTAATAAAAGAATTAAAGGAAACATCTACTTGAGATAAAGGATAAAATTAGAATTCCTTAGAAAAAAATCAAAAATACAATTTAGAACAGGGGTTTATGCCTTGAAAAAATATATAAACAGAACTCAAAAATTCAATGAGACAGCAAGATATATGAGTGAAATCAAAAGAGTAAAAAATGAGAACAGATAAAGTATGCACTATCAAACATAACTGATCTAGGAAAAAATGTCAAGAAAAGGTCATTTATGAACCATTAGATTTTCTAAGAAAAAAAAAGGAATAAAAAAATCCCTGTATACTAAAATTCAAGATGTCATAAATACTGGGGAAAAAAAAAGAGTCCCAGAATATATACAAACCACTATCTGTAAGAAATCAAAAAAATTTCCACACTCAGATATGTGATCACCAAATTCCAGAACTTTCACATTAAATTAAAAATATTACAAGAAGCCAAGAATAAATAGATCATGAATCAACAAGCTATAATTAAAAGTATAAAAGTATAAAAATTATTAAAAAGTAGTAGTTTTCATTATAAATTTATATTTGAAGATGCCACAATAGCAGCAGCAATCCTCTGGAATTCTCCTAATATTCCTTACAAACAACTTTAAAATAATGCATCAAATAGAATTCTTGAGTGGTAGGCCAACAAAAGATGAAGTGAGACATTTTCTCAGTCCATAAGGTGTATACCTTATGATACTGCCAGGAAAGGTTTGACAGCAAGCTCAGGGAGAGCCCAGAGAGTATACAGCTTGAAAATGTCAGACTTGGGTACAGTAGCTTCTGTGGCTCTTAGCCAAGAGAAGACAAAAGGGTTTTCTATTTGATTTGAAAGAGATTATTGGGGAAACTAATCTGTTACTGGGTGCAGGACTCTGCTGCATTGTCCATACTCTGTTCGAGATAGCAATTCCAGGACGGAGAGGAGTATTAGCTTTTGAGGTTTCAGGGAAGCTGGTGTTCTGGTCTCATTTTTAGTCCCTGAGGAATATAAATACTTATGGCTACAAAGGAACAAGGGTCTTTCCTTGGTAAAAATTAGAGAGCTTATCAAAAGAGCAGTGACCACACTTTCCCCAGAATATATCACATTTGAAGTCCAAAAAACTCCATATACTCAGAAATCGCTCTAAAAGAGCAAAATGAAAAGGCTTGAAAACTGGGATAGTTACCTTTTCTATACACCAGGATCAGAGTCCAGTTTTAATATAAAATTTGAAGTCAAGAAATAAGGTGGAAAAAACAACAAAAACAACAACAAAGTCTAAATAAAAAAACTTATGGGGACAGGGAAGATTTAGACACTAACTAAGAAGAAGAGAAAAAGCAATTATAAGCAAAGCATCAAAGAAAAATTTAAATTAGACACAATTAGAACAAGAATATGTAGAAGAGCTAAAGAAAGATATGTGTGATAGAAGAAGAGGAAAATAGATTGATGAAATAAAATTATGAAAACATATTTAAGTTTCATAAAAGAGACTCAGAAATATTCAAGAAAAAATGTCTTAAAAGCCAGAATTGGCCACATTCAAACGAAGGCACAAAAACTCACTGAATAAAATAATATCTTAAAAATTTAGAATTGAGCAACTGGAAGATATCAAGAGCCAATAAAACAAACAGAAACAATAAATCAGGTTCAAAAGAATGAAAAGAAAATAAAAGAAAATCAGAAAAGTATTTATTGAAAAACTACTCACCTGCAAGTCCAAAGAGAGAAAATTTAGGAACTATTAGACTACCTGAAATCCATGATCCAAAAACTAGTCTATACCTTATATTCCAATAAATTTTTAAGGGAAACTGCTGCAATATCTTAAGCTAGAGTGTAAAAAAAGAAATTGAAAGAATCTACCGATTACTTCCTGAAAGAGATCGCTTAAATAAAATCTCCCAGGAATATTACAGTCAAATTCCAGAGCTCTAAAGGTCAAAGATTAAATCCTGCAAGTAGTCAGAAGGCAATCATTCAGATACCCTGAAGCCATAGTCAATATCACATAAGATTTAGTAGTTTCTCTGTTAAATGAGTAAACGGCTTGGTATATGATATATTCCTGAAGGCAAAGGATCAAGAATAGTCTACTACAAACTGGAAAAAATAAAATTTCCATAGCTAGGGTTTCTGACAAAGGCTTCATTGCTCAAATATATAGATAACTGAGTTAAATTTATAAGAATTCAAAGTATTGCCTAACTGACAAATGCCCCAAAGATATGAACAGACAATTCTCAGAAAAATAAATCGACTATCTTTAGTCATATGAAAAAAATGTTCCAAACTACTATTAAGTAGAGAAATGCACTAAGATAATTCCAAAGGACTTATGGAAAAAAGTGCTATCTGCCTCCAGAAAGAGAAATGATGAACTCTGCTTTCAAATTGAAGCATAATTTTTGAACTTAATATTTTTTATGTTTTCTTAACATGATTAATGTTGGGATATATTTTCATGATTTTACTTTTATCACTAATATCATATTACTTGTCTTCTCATTGGTGGGAGAGAGGAGGACAGCATTCAGAACATAAATTTTTTAAATGCTAAAAATACATAAATTTATCTAAATTCACTCATCTAAATTGAGTAATTAGAAATGACCTTGTCAGTTGAACAGGTTATATAAGAAACAAAAGTAATACCTAATTATTTTATAAATCAAACAATATGAATAACTGGGGGAAGAATCCTTTTTTGACAAGGCTTTTTTTATAAAACTGGAAAAAGATTTCTGTGGAAATTAAACCAGAGCTAGAGGTTGTGCCGTATAACGCGGTAAATTCACAACAGCTATGAAAATTGAATTTAAAAATAGAGGACATACGGGAGGTTAACTTTCAAAACTATGAGTAGGGCTGAGAATTCCATCTGAAACAAATGCTATATATATGCATATTTAATATACATACATATAAATTAACATAGCGCTAGGATTTCACCTCACATTGAGTAAATTGACAAAAATGACAAAAAAGTGAACAATGGTTTGAGCTGTGGGAAGACAGGGACTTTATCTCTTCAATCTTTCCACTCACTGAGCCACTGTCCTAATTCAGATCACTTTTCACTTGGACTTTTGAAATATTTTCTAAACTAATTTTGCTCCCTAAATGCATTCCTCTCTCTAGTAAAGATGCAAAAATGACGTCAGAATAAAGAAACTGAAGAAAAAACAAAATTAGCAACATGAACTAATCTTTAATAACGATGACAATAATAGCTACTACTTATATGGTCCATTAAGAGTTACAAAACCGGACTTCCGGTTAAGATGGCGGCTTAGAGAAAGCTAAAGCTCAGATCTCCGGAAAACCCTTCCCGACTGATCTCAAACAATAAGCTCCTAAGGCGCCGAAATTCAAAACGATCAACAGCACAGACCCTGGGAACCCTCCTCCTGGACCTGGACCCGGATCAAAAGGTACGGCTCCCCTCAAAAGCCAGAACCCGAGATCCCTCGGACCTCAGGGGTAGGAGCGCAGAGTCCAAGGCTCCTGGAAGCCGCAGCCCGGCCGGGCTCAGAGAGCAGAACCCTCAGGGCCTTCTACAGTCCCGGTGAAAGTTACTGCCTGGGGCTCCCGCTGCAGAGAGCTGGTCGAAACAACAGCAACCCTCAGGGCGGGCAAGACAGCCTCACGGGCTGGATCCTGCTATCCAAGTCTCAGTGAAAGTCCTTGCCCGGAGCTTGGGCTAGCTGCAGCCCATCCCCCCACAGGCCGACGACACAGCCTCACGGCCAGCGATTCTGAAGGGAACTTCCGGAAAGCGAGCTGGGGGGAGAGTGTGGTCTCGTGGTCCGACCCTTCCATTCCAGTTCCAGTGAGGCATATTCAGTTTAACCCAGGGAAAGCTCATAGACAATCAGCCCAGGACTAAAGCCTCTGATCACCAGACAGAGACAAGAAAAACTAATCCTCCACATTCAGAAATGGCAAACTCCACAGAACCACAGAAGCCCCAAAATACCAAGAAAAATAAGAAGAAAGGGGCGACTTTGGACACATTCTATGGAGCCAAAATACAAAATACAGAGCAGACAGAAGATAATATAAAAGAAAAAGCTCCAAAACCTTCCAAAGGAAATGGAAACTCTCCACAAACCTATGAAGAATTTGAATCAGAAATGACCAAAAAGATGGAAGCCTTCTGGGAGGAAAAGTTGGAAATAATGCAAAAGAAATTCACGCATCTACAAAACCAGTTTGACCAAACTGTAAAAGAAAACCAGGCTTTAAAGGCCAGAATCAGGCAGCTGGAAGACAACGATCGTGTAAAAGAGCAAGAATCAATAAAGCAAAGCCAAAATACCAAGAAATTAGAAGAGAACATAAAATATCTCACCGACAAGGTGATAGATCTGGAAAATAGGGGGAGAAGGGATAATTTAAGAATAATTGGACTCCCAGAAAAGCCAGAAATAAACACCAAACTGGACATGGTGATACAAGATATAATCAAAGAAAATTGCCCAGAGATTCTAGAACAAGGGGGCAATACAGCCACTGACAGAGCTCACAGAACACCTTCTACACTAAACCCCCAAAAGACAACTCCCAGGAATGTAATTGCCAAATTCCAAAGCTATCAAACAAAAGAAAAAATCCTACAGGAAGCCAGAAAAAGACAATTTAGATATAAAGGAATGCCAATCAGGGTCACCCAAGACCTTGCAAGTTCTACTCTGAATGATCGTAAGGCATGGAACATGATCTTCAGAAAGGCAAGAGAGCTGGGTCTCCAACCAAGAATCAGCTACCCAGCAAAACTGACTATATACTTCCAAGGGAAAGTATGGGCATTCAACAAAATAGAAGACTTCCAACTTTTTGCAAAGAAAAGACCAGAGCTCTGTGGAAAGTTTGATACCGAAAATCAAAGAGCAAGGAATACCTGAAAAGGTAAATATTAAGGAAAGGGGAAAATGTTATCTTCTTCTTTTACTCAAACTCTCTTCTATAAGGACTACATTTATATCAACCTATGTATACTAACATGTGGGGAAAATGTAATGTATAAATAGGGGGTAAAGAAAGACCAAATAGAATAATCATTCTCACACAAAGATTCACATGGGAAGGGGAGGGGAAGAAAACTCCTATAAGAAGGAGAGGAAGAGAGGGGGGGTGTTACTTAAACCTCAATCTCAGGGAAATCAGCTCTGAGAGGGAAAAACATCCAGATCCATTGGGATCTTGAATTCTATCTTACCCAACAAGGGTAAGGAGAAGGGAAAACCAAGGGGGGGAGGGGGAGAGGGAGAACAAAAAGGGAGGGAAAGAGAGGGGGGAGGGGGAGGGAACAAAAAGGGAGGGACTAAAAAGGGAAACATCAAGGGAGGGGACAAGGGGGACTGTTTCAAAGTAAATCACTGGACTAAAAGGTAGAGCCGAAGAAGAAAAGGTTAGAATTAGGGAAGGCAATCAAAATGCCAGGGAGTCCACAAATGACAATCATAACTTTGAACGTGAATGGGATGAACTCACCCATAAAACGTAGACGAATAGCAGAATGGATTAGAACCCAAAACCCTACCATATGTTGTCTTCAAGAAACACACATGAGGCGGGTTGACACCCACAAGGTCAGAATTAAAGGATGGAGTAAGACCTTCTGGGCTTCAACTGATAGAAAGAAGGCAGGAGTGGTAATCATGATATCTGATAAAGCCAATGCAAAAATAGACCTGATCAAAAGGGATAGGGAAGGTAATTATATTTTGTTAAAAGGGACTATAGACAATGAGGAAATATCATTAATCAATATGTATGCACCAAATAATATAGCACCCAAATTTCTAATGGAGAAACTAGGAGAATTGAAGGAAGAAATAGACAATAAAACCATACTAGTGGGAGACTTAAACCAACCATTATCAAATTTAGATAAATCAAATCAAAAAATAAATAAGAAAGAGGTAAAAGAAGTGAATGAAATCTTAGAAAAATTAGAATTAATAGACATATGGAGAAAAATAAATAGGGATAAAAAGGAATACACCTTCTTCTCAGCACCACATGGCACATTCACAAAAATTGACCATACATTAGGTCACAGAAACATAACACACAAATGCAGAAAAGCAGAAATAATGAATGCAGCCTTCTCAGATCACAAGGCAATAAAAATAATGATTAGTAATGGTACATGGAAAACCAAATCTAAAACCAATTGGAAATTAAACAATATGATACTCCAAAACCGTTTAGTTAAAGAAGAAATCATAGAAACAATTAATAATTTCATCGAGGAAAATGACAATGGCGAAACATCCTTTCAAACCTTTTGGGATGCAGCCAAAGCGGTAATCAGAGGTAAATTCATATCCCTGAATGCTTATATTAACAAACAAGGGAGAGCAGAGATCAATCAATTGGAAATGCAAATGAAAAAACTGGAAAGCGATCAAATTAAAAACCCCCAGCAGAAAACCAAATTAGAAATCCTAAAAATTAAGGGAGAAATTAATAAAATCGAAAGTGATAGAACTATTGATTTAATAAATGAGACAAGAAGCTGGTACTTTGAAAAAACAAACAAAATAGACAAGGTACTGGTCAATCTAGTTAAAAAAAGGAAGGAAGAAAAGCAAATTCACAGCATTAAAGATGAAAAGGGGGACAGCACCTCCAATGAGGAGGAAATTAAGGCAATCATTAGAAATTACTTTGCCCAATTATATGGCAATAAATACACCAATTTAGGAGAAATGGATGAATATATACAAAAATACAAACTGCCTAGACTAACAGAAAAGGAAATAGAATTCCTAAATAATCCCATATCAGAAATTGAAATCCAACAAGCCATCAAAGAACTTCCTAAGAAAAAGTCCCCAGGGCCTGATGGATTCACCTGTGAATTCTATCAAACATTCAGAGAACAGTTAATCCCAATACTATACAAACTATTTGACATAATAAGCAAAGAGGGAGTTCTACCAAACTCCTTTTACGACACAAACATGGTACTGATTCCAAAACCAGGCAGGTCAAAAACAGAGAAAGAAAACTATAGGCCAATCTCCCTAATGAATATAGATGCAAAAATCTTAAATAGGATACTAGCAAAAAGACTCCAGCAAGTGATCAGAAGGATCATTCACCATGATCAAGTAGGATTCATACCAGGGATGCAGGGCTGGTTCAACATTAGGAAAACCATCCACATAATTGACCACATCAACAAGCAAATTAGCAAGAATCACATGATTATTTCAATAGATGCAGAAAAAGCCTTTGATAAAATACAACACCCATTCCTATTAAAAACACTAGAAAGCATAGGAATAGAAGGGTCATTCCTAAAAATGATAAACAGTATATATCTAAAACCAACAGCTAATATCATCTGCAATGGGGATAAACTAGATGCATTCCCAATAAGATCAGGAGTGAAACAAGGATGCCCATTATCACCTCTACTATTTGACATTGTACTAGAAACACTAGCAGTAGCAATTAGAGAAGATAAAGGAATTGAAGGCATCAAAATAGGCAAGGAGGAGACCAAGTTATCACTCTTTGCGGATGACATGATGGTCTACTTAAAGAATCCTAGAGATTCAACCAAAAAGCTAATTGAAATAATCAACAACTTTAGCAAAGTTGCAGGATACAAAATAAACCCACATAAATCATCAGCTTTTCTATATATCTCCAACACAGCTCAGCAGCAAGAACTAGAAAGAGAAATCCCATTCAAAATCACCTTAGACAAAATAAAATACCTAGGAATCTACCTCCCAAGACAAACACAGGAACTATATGAACACAACTACAAAACACTCGCCACACAACTAAAACTAGACTTGAACAAATGGAAAAACATTAACTGCTCATGGATAGGACGAGCCAATATAATAAAAATGACCATCCTACCCAAACTTATTTATCTATTTAGTGCCATACCCATTGAACTACCAAAATACTTCTTCACTGATTTAGAAAAAACCATAACAAAGTTCATTTGGAAGAACAAAAGATCAAGGATATCCAGGGAAATAATGAAAAAAAACACATATGATGGGGGCCTTGCAGTCCCTGACCTAAAACTATATTACAAAGCAGCAGTCATCAAAACAATTTGGTACTGGCTAAGAAACAGAAAGGAAGATCAGTGGAATAGACTGGGGGAAAACGACCTCAGCAAGACAGTATACGATAAACCCAAAGATCCCAGCTTTTGGGACAAAAATCCACTATTCGATAAAAACTGCTGGGAAAATTGGAAGACAGTGTGGGAGAGACTAGGAATAGATCAACACCTCACACCCTACACCAAGATAAATTCAAAATGGGTGAGTGACTTAAACATAAAGAAGGAAACCATAAGTAAATTGGGTAAACACAGAATAGTATACATGTCAGACCTTTGGGAGGGGAAAGGCTTTAAAACCAAGCAAGATATAGAAAGAATCACAAAATGTAAAATAAATAATTTTGACTACATCAAACTAAAAAGCTTTTGTACAAACAAAACCAATATAACTAAAATCAGAAGGGAAACAACAAATTGGGAAAAAATCTTCATAGAAACCTCTGACAAAGGTTTAATTACTCATATTTATAATGAGCTAAATCAATTGTACAAAAAATCAAGCCATTCTCCAATTGATAAATGGGCAAGGGAAATGGATAGGCAGTTCTCAGATAAAGAAATCAAAACTATTAACAAGCACATGAAGAAGTGTTCTAAATCTCTTATAATCAGAGAGATGCAAATAAAAACAACTCTGAGGTATCACCTCACACCTAGCAGATTGGCTAACATAACAGCAAAGGAAAGTCATGAATGCTGGAGGGGGTGTGGCAAAGTAGGGACATTAATTCATTGCTGGTGGAGCTGTGAATTGATCCAACCATTCTGGAGGGCAATTTGGAACTATGCCCAAAGGGTGCTAAAAGAATATCTACCCTTTGACCCAGCCATAGCACTGCTGGGTCTGTACCCCAAAGAGATAATGGACACAAAGACTTGTACAAAAATATTCATAGCTGCGCTCTTTGTGGTGGCCCAAAACTGGAAAACGAGGGGATGCCCATCAATTGGGGAATGGCTGAACAAACTGTGGTATATGTTGGTGATGGAATATTATTGTGCTCAAAGGAATAATAAAGTGGAGAAGTTCCATGGAGACTGGAACAACCTCCAGGAAGTGATGCAGAGCGAGAGGAGCAGAACCAGGAGAACATTGTACACAGAGACTAATACACTGTGGTATAATCGAACGTAATGGACTTCTCCATTAGTGGCGGTGTAATGTCCCTGAACAACTTACAGGGATCCAGGAGAAAAAAACACCATTCATAAGCAAAGGATAAACTATGGGAGTGGAAACACCGAGAAAAAGCAACTGCCTGAATACAGAGGTTGAGGGGACATGACAGGAGAGACTCTAAATGAACACTCTAATGCAAATACTATCAACAAAGCAATGGGTTCAAATCAAGAAAACATCTAATGCCCAGTGGACTTACGCGTCGGCTATGGGGGGTGGGGGGGGGGAGGAAAAGAAAATGATCTATGTCTTTAACAAATAATGCTTGGAAATGATCAAATAAAATATATTTTAAAAAAAAAGAAAATTGTTTCAACCTAGAAAAAATAAAAAAAAAACTTTATATATATATATGTAAAAAAAAACAATTTCATTCTTGGAAATGCACACTATAGACATTATCAAAAAGAATAAAAGCTTTATCTGGTCAAAAATAAAAAAGAGTTACAAAACCCTTAAAATATGGTCTCTTGATTCTCACAAGAACTCTGGGAAATAAATGTTATCATGATGGGTATGAAACTACTAAGTATCTGAAGCTCCATTTGAAATCAGATCTTTCTAAATCTAGGCATGGTGCTTTATGTACCCTCTGTGGACTCACTGTGATTTTTGTTTTTGTTTCAAAATTTCTCTGATGACGTACTTTGGAAGACTGTTTTTTGTTTTAAAATGCTTGATTGTTCTCTGGATCTTAGAGTAATTTTGTGACATCGGTCTGGAGATATGGCAAAGCCAGCTATGCTTAGTCTTATGACGTAAAACTGGCTCTGAGTAAACTGTATTAAACATAATTGCAAGTTTCTGATTTCGGTGGCTGACTAGCCAACTTGAAATGATACTGCTAAATGCTTCAGTGATCTGAGCGGTTAACTTATTAAAAAGCATCAATACTTGGCGACTTTGCCTTAGGCTGTTAACTTTGGAAACAACACTTCAAACTAGGTTTGACTGATACAGAAGACGTGAATGCACTAATTTTTTCCAACGTCACATTCCTAAAAGATACTCTAATGAGAACGCTGTGAAGTCTCACAGATGGTTCAGTGGAACTTTGAATAAAGTAGGATGTGGCTGTGTATGAGTCCACGAGTAGTCCTGAGCATGTGCTGCCTTCCTATATATGTGCATATGATAGACGTATCGTTTGTTTTTCTTCATCAGCAAAAACTTACTACTCTACTTCATTAAGGGAAGACATGAGAAGGTTTTATTTAATGTGACAGGTAAGACTTTTTATTGCAGTAATTTTTAAAACATAAGACAAAAGGGAGCATTTTCACCTCCCGCTAATAGTTAAAGTTTGTACAATCAACTGTTAAGTACTATAAATATAATAACCAGCTTTACACTGAGATCCCTTTATCTTACCCGTGAAGCTAAATACCCTTAATCCCTATTTTTTCTTGGTTCATTTTTATTTACTTCTATTGTTCTGAGTGTTGCCAACATCTTATTAATAAGAAATGTAGAGTAATAACTTTGTCTCACTGATAGTACTGAATAGTAGTAATAGAGACATAATTACAGAATTCATGAGATATCCCTTCCTCATGCACTTAATTTTTAATAGAGGATATAGTTTAAATCAAAGTCATTTAATAAAATTGTATATGAGTAAAGTAACAATAAAATATGCTTTAATAGATCTAGGATGGAGTTTTTGTTTTTATCTTAATGGGCAGCCTGTTTTATTTTTTCGGAGCCATAGCTGGAAAAGACTTTTATCTCCAGCAGAAAACAATTCACCCCTAATGTTAAGCTTTTTTGGAAAACAAGGCAGAGATATTGAATTGTCCTCATGCATAGTCTTTTCTTCTACATGAACTTCATGATCATAAAATTTGCCTTTCTGATAGTCCTGACTGTTGTTTAGAGCGGACAGTCCCACTATCTCCCAATTTTAATCCATGATCAGCAAGACTCCATCTAGTTATTGTTCCAGAAGATGTAAACTCTTCTAATTCTTCCAATATCTCACAAATGCACAAATGGCTAAGAACCCCTCAGTTCCCAATTCCACAATTCGCAATTTACACATGCAGATGATTAGGCAGGGAAAGTGATGAAGATGAAGCTAAACTCATTAATTTATTTAATGAGTTTATATATATATATATATATATATATATATATATATATATATATATATATATATGTGGCCAAAGTTTAAAACTTTCCCAAGACTGCATCACAGTCAAAACAAGTCTTCTCTTTTGCACGAGACCTGATTAAAAAAAAAAAAGTAGAGGTTTGAGTTTACCTTTTCTATGTAGCTTCATCATGATTTTTGTCCCTATATGTATTTGTTTTCTCATAGTATGTCATCAACTTCTCCAGTTCCATTTCAGCTTCCTCATCCACTACCACCACCAGCACCAGCACGACTACTTCTACTGTCACCTCTGTTGGTGCTACGGCTGCTACTGCTACTGTTATTGCTTGTTACTGCTGCTGTTGCTACTACTAACTAAAATGTAGCTCTCACTATGTGCCAGGCCTGGTACTAAGTGTTTTAAAGAGGTTTACTTCAAATGTTCCACTTTCATCAATGAAAAGGGAAAAAAAATCGCCGTTTATTTGCTGGCCAGGATTCATGGAGAATATTAATATTAGTCAAGTTCTTCCACTAGAATCCTTTTTAACTTTTTTGCAAATTGGTTCCTGTGCTTTTGACTCCCATGTCTTTGCTTAGCAATGAGATTCCCTAGTGTTTGTTTTATTACAGAACTTGTTTTCTGGGCTCTTTTGGCCTCTTCATGATGGTCATTTTGTTAGTTTGTTTGAATTAATTTGTTCTTTTTTAACATCGAAATGCCCAGTTAACTCTCTCCCCCCATTATAGAATGCATCAGTTGACCAAATACATATATCTTTTATATATGTACATATATATATAAATATATATATATATATATATATATATAAACTGTCATATGTATATCACCAACAATGTCCTTCAAGGAAAGACAGTAAGGGATAACCCATTTAAATTAACCACAGATAGAATAAAATACCTAAGAATATATCAGCAAAAATGAATCTGGGAACTACATAGACAAAATTATAAAATGCTTTTTATACAAATAAAATTAAATTTTAATAATTTGAGAAATATTAATTATTCATGGGTGGACAGAGCCATTGTAATTAAATTACAATCTTACCTAAACGAATCTAATTATTCAATGTTATCTTAATTAAATTACTAAAATATTCTTTTGTTGAACTAGAACAATCCACAACAAAATTCATTTGGAAAAACAAAATGTCAAAAAATCAATAGAATTAATGAAAAATAAAAAGGAAGTGGGTCTAGCAGTACTAAATTTGGAACTATGTTATAAAGCAGTAATTATCAAAACTATCTGTACTGGCTAATATTTAGAAAAGTAAATCAGTAAAACAGAAAAGACATACAAAAAAAACACTTGAAACAGATTATAGTAACCAGATGTTTGACAAAATGAAGGATCCAAGTTTTGGAGATAAATATTAATTACTTGATAAAAGTTGTTGGGAAAACTAGAAAACAGTCTGACAGAAACTAGATATAGACCAGTTTCTTACAACATCTACTAAGATGGATCGAAATGGATATATGACATAGTCAGAACAAGATAGCATAAGCAAATATGAACATAGTACCTGTCAGATTTATGGATAGAATGATTTATGAATAAACAAGAGATAGAAAACATTGTAAGACTTAAAGTGGATAATTTTAATAGGTTAAATTAAAAACTTTTTAGACAAGGAAAGCAGTAAATTGAAAAAAATATAGACAGTTTCTCAGATAGAGGTCTCATATCTAAAATATATAGAGAACTTTGCCATATATATCATTTTCCCCAATTGATAAATGGTCAAACAAAATGAATAATTTTAAATGAAATCAGTTATATGTAACTACATGAAAAATACGCTTACTCATTATTGTTCAGAGAAATGCAAATGCAAAAGACTCTGGGATATTATCCTCCATCTGTCAGAGAGGTCATTATGAATATATCTTATGAATTGAACTTTTGTAGGTGCCATACCAACCTCTCACCAAGGATGCTGTCAGTATCATCGACATGTTTTTTTAAGCTGTTACCATCCATCTCAGAAGCAATGGGTGTTAATTGACTTGCCCAGGATCACAAAGCTAGGGAGTTCCTGAGACCAGGTTTTACCCTGGGTCCTTTCCTTTCTAGACACGACTGTCAATCCCCAAGGCCACCTAGCTCTCAGGGAATGCAGTTGTCATTCATTCATTCACTCTTCCTGCATGAATCAGAGCCAGGCTCGGAATCAGTCTGAGGGTGGTGGGGGTGGTCTTGTAGGTTCCTCACAATGAATGCTAGAAGGAGACCTCCTTATACCATCCACCTCCCTTCATATTCTGCCTCCTTGAGTCCCTTTATCAAAGGCATCACTTGATAATGTGTTTAATCTAAAGAGTAAAAGGAACCTAAGCTAAGCCCTGCTTCAGCTCCTAGACCTGTGTTGATTAGGGACAGCAAATCCCAGAAGTTGTTTTCATTTGCTCACAGCTGAGGACTAAGCAAGAAATATTTAATTCATGATTTGAACCACCCTCATGAATGCTCATTCTTCAACATGCTGAGGGAGCTGCTTTTTAGCCTATGATACCTCACTTGACACCAAGCAGTACCTGCATTGTTTGATGATTTGTCCCTTTGAGAGTAGAGCAAAGTCTTCCAGAGTCTTCACTCTTGCCTTAGATCAGGGGCTTGAACTGATTTCTACTCTTCTCTCTCTTTAAGTTAGAAAAAAGTCTATTGCACGTTTTACAAAAGGAGAGAGATCATTTGGCTCATGGCCAACCATCCTGACTTCTCCTTTACTCTCTACATTCCCTTTTCATATCTGTCACTCCTGTTGAACTTAGATTATCTGCACATTTTTAATCAGTAGCTGTTTGGGAATGTTGATGGCGAATAGGAAATACTGGAATTTATAGAGAAATGCGACATTTACAAAATTATATACAGATGATATCTCCTTTTATCCTCAGAACAACTGAAGGACATGCTGTCATACACATTTTAAATATGGGGAAACTGAGGCTGAAGGCTAAGGGTCTGCCACATGATGATAGTGAAAATGAATGGCCTCTTTTTAATTTATTTTCCATTTTTAGACTTACAATTCCTGTCTGATCAAATTATATATGTATATGTCTATCTGCATACACACATATGTATGTATATATATTTCCACTAATTTTTTGTCATAGTACCTTTGGTTTCTCTTACAGAATATAAGTATGAATCTATCAAGAGGTCTAAAAGTGTTTCATCTCTTTCTTATTTTGCATGAATGAAAAATAATTTATTAAGTGATTCCTATGTGTAGACACCATCGTCAGCCCTGAGTTTACAGTCTGGTAGGGGAAAATAATGTGCTATGGAGAGAAGTCAATAGGAAGTTTCCCATTTTACAGAGGGAAATTGAATTTCTCTTATAGGGCCATTGAATGAGATGCCTCTTCCAGGGATGATAGAGTGGATTTGATTATCATCTTTAATACCAGAATTAAAAAAGGTGAGGAAGATGGTAGATGTGTGGCATAATGCATAAAGACAGCAGGGAATCTGAATGGTGCGTCAATGTCCAGGAAAAGACAAGGTTAATATTCTTCACTCAGAGCTCACATTTGCAGGGATATGCGCTCGAATAGATCTGAAATGGAGGCTGTATCTTAGGACACTATGGAGAGAGCTAATAAGAAGCAATGAAGCAAAGTCCATAGTCATAGGGTGAGGAACAGATTTTCTTTTTAAATTTCATTTTTATCCTATGAAGGGTGAATATAGTCCAGTGGAAAGAGGTCAGAGTACCTGGATTCAAATCCTACCACTTCTTACTCTGTGAAACTTCAAAAAAGGCCTTTATTCTCCTTGCATCTCATTTTCCTCATGTGCTAAATTAGGTCGTTGGACTATATTGTCTCAGGTCTATGCTAAGCTTCCTGCTAAAAGCACAGTATATTAATAATGCCTTAATTTGCCAGATCTCATCCTATCTAGACTAAACATATCTTCCTTTTCTTCCACTGTTAGAGAGGTTGGCCTTGCTATGGGGAATTAAAGTCTTGGTACTTCTCCCTCCAAGACCTGTTGGACCCATCTAAGTACTTATAATACTTGGATAAAGAGGGGGTCCCAAAATGTAGCCCTTGTGACACAACCGGCTCTATTCTATTCTCTGCTCAGGTGCTCTCTGGGTACGGCACGCAGGTGGATAGGCACATGTGCATGTTTGTACTGAAGAGGAGCTTGATTTGTTTCACGTCAGTGGCTTTGTGTCCTTCCTTCTAAACCACAGGCACGACTCCACCTCCTCTCCCAGTGATGGAGCGCTGCTGCCTGGCACAAGTGTGCCTGCAGAGAAGCAGCTCATGAGGCTGATAAGAGAAAGTCAGAGAACTGGTTTAACTATTCCTGAAGATTTACATTGGACGGCTATCAAGTCAGCACGAATTCTGCCATGTCCTCCCTGTTTCCTACGTTTATATCTCTAAAGGATGATGTAATGAGATTTCTGCTCACAGTGACATGTGGGTCTCATTCAATGAAGAAAGATAAATCACTCCAGTGGGCTGTATTTACTAAGGCAGGGATGTACATGGATATGTTAGGAACATACTGAACTGTAGAGATTTAAATAGGCTTTCCCAGTAACCATACCATTCAATGAGCTAAATATCTCCAAACCTGACCACCCCAGGCAAGTTCTACTGAGTCAGTTTATTTCCTTACATTTGGGTTTTGGCATGCAGAGATCCCCTCCCTTTGTCGCCCTTCCCACACTGTTCACTGTGCTCACACACACTCACTCACTCACACTCACACTCACTCACACACACTCACATACACACACTCACACACATACACACTCACACACACACACTGTCTATTTTTAATAGTTTTTTTGAACATGAGTATACAATGACCAGCTCTGAAGCTAGAAAACGTGGCTGCCAAATGACTCAATCTGCAGGCTAAGCACTGGATGGTAGTGAGCACACTTATGGAAAGGAATCAAGACCAGGTGGCAGCTGATTTGGCAATGGGAATAGGATATCAGAAGTACGTTGCAGCTGACTAGTCTGCTCTTCACAAATAATATCATGCATTTTAATGGTTTCATACTGAATGCTTAATGAAACTTTTATAAGTTGAAAACTGCCATCTTCTCAATCACATTTGTCATCTGGATGCCAGAGCCACAAAGCCCCTTTCACAGAATTCCCCGGAGCATTTAGTCTTATTTGAAAAAATGTATTTTCATCTGTTCACATAAAATTATACATTCAAATCCAGAAAAAATCGGGGTGGTGTGTGTGTTTGCTTACTTATTGGTTTGTTCTGCCTCTATGGTTTCTCCTCTTTTATTTAGTTTCGTTTTGCTTTTTCAATTCTTTCCGATTTTGAAGTTGAATAGCTTCCCTTACTATTCGTTTTTCATTAGATACATTATTTTATGTTCAGTCATTGTCCTCCTTTTGAAATCTTCATGACCCTTTTGGAGCTTTTCTTGGCAAAAAAATTAGAAATGTTTAGGGTTTTGTTTTCCAGGTTTTTTACAGATGAGTAAACTGAGGCAAACAGGATTAAGTGACTTGCTCATGGTCGCACAGATAATAAGTAACTGAAGCCAGATTTAAACTCTAGAGGATGAGTCTTCCTTAATCCAGGCTCTTCACTCCAGACTTTGGGCCACTTGGCTGCTGTTTTGTTCTCTATTCATTATTTTTTTGTGCTGTTGCTTCCTTTGGTAACTTGTTCTATACTTCCTGCAAAAGTGAAAGCAGCTACAGAAATGAGTGGATTTGAATGTTTTTTATAATCTTTTCATTTTCTTATTTTTCCCTCTAAAGTGGAAGGATTTGGTATTCTAGTCATTTGGCTTCTGCTCCAGAAGTAGACAGAAATTACTGTTGATAGCCATCAATAAACTAATTTCCAAATCCAGTAGCCCTTTCTTAGCATCATTCTCTTAGGGCTCTCCGCTGCATTTGACTCTCTTGAACAATTTAAATCAATTTGATCATTATATTCAAAGCACTTTGGGAGGAAATGGGGTTACAAAGTCCTTGAACTCCAAGAGTTTTAGAACTGTTTTCACCAAGAGAATTTAAACTTTGGAAAGGCAGGTACTATTATTATTATTATTTTTTGTCTTTTTAAAACCCACTCTATAGAATAGTGTGTGGCAAATATTTGATGGTAATTATAGCTGGCATTAGATCTTGAAGGCTTGCAAAGCACATCACATTTTATCTCATTCCAATCTGGGGAGCATATTGCCCTTATTATCTATCCCCATTTTAGAGATGAGAAAACAGAGAGACAGTTAAGTGACTTGCCAAAGGTCACACAGCTATAACGTTTTTGAGCATAGATTCGAACTCTGTTATGCCTAATTCCTGGCCTGGCATTCAATACATTGTTCTACTTAGATGCTTTATAAATAAATTTGATTAATTCATTGCTAAGGGGAGGGTAAGTATATAAATAACCATAATATAAGCTAAAACTAGAGAATAAAAGAGATGTGATAAAGGAAGTGTGGAAGAGGAGGCAACACCTGAGTGTGGAAGGACAGTGTATTCAAATCCTAGAAGGAGGTGGAGCTAGGGGATCAGATTGTCTTCTAACTACATGAGACAGGCTACGTTAATTGATGTGGGTGGGAGAATACAAAATTAAAACAGGATTATTCTTGTTAAATATTTGTTTTTATGCCCAAAGGTTACTGAACCTGATTTAATTTTTGAATCAGTGAAATCCTTATTTGGTGCAGACCTTAAGCAAATTAAAAACAAAACAAAAGAAAAGAAAACCAAAATCGTCCTATGAATAACAAGACATTCATAGAAATAAGTAAATGTATCTATATAGTATTTGTGCATGTATAAACATATAAAGTAGATATACTTTAAGTGTTATTAATATTTTTTAATATTATATTCTTTACTGAACAAATTCTGAACTATACCCTAATTGATAAGTTTTCCCTTCTAACAAAGTTAAACATTTTTAAAAAATAGTCAAAACCAATGAACACATCAATTACATCGATCTGTATGTCCAACAACACATACAAGGGATAAATAGCTATTTCCTATTCCTTTTCTAGAATCTAGCTTCTTTATAGTAATTTCAGTCTTCAGTTTATTCCACATTCCACAAGTTGATAAAATAAATATGAGAAAAAAAATCCTTCTGTTTCTACTCAGTGTCCACTATCTACTGAATTTTTAATCATGAGTCCTTTGGAACTCTGATGGATCTTTGTATTAATCAGTTGTTAAAGTCCTTCACAGTCAGTTGATTATTGTTATGATATTGCTTTACTCTTTACATGGTTCTCTTAAGTCTACTCAGTTCACTTTACATCAGTTTTTCGGAAACTATCCCATCTTATTTCTTGCAGCACAGTCATATACCATACTTTGACCCATAATTCCCCTTAAGTTTTACCCTCATGATATTGGCATCCACTTAGTTTCAATTCTTTATCACCAAATCCAAAGAACTGCTATAAGTCGTTTTTACATATAAACACTTTTAGTTTTACTTTAATTTCTTTCTTGCATAGACAATAGAAAGAGACTTGGGTCAAAGATTTTAGATAGATAGATAGATAGATAGATAGATAGATAGATAGATAGATAGATAGATATAGATTCATAATCCTTTGATCATAGTTACAAACTGTCCTACAGAATGTTTGGATCAGTTCACAGATCTACCAACAGTGTAGTTATTTATCTGTTTTCTTTTATCCTTGCAGAAGCATTTGTCATTTTCTTGTCTGTTATAGTAGAATAACTAATAGATATGAAGTGGTCATTCAGAGTTATTTTAATTTGCATTTATCTAGTTATTAATTATTTAGAGAATTTTACATGACCATAAATAATTTGGAACTTTTTTTGAAAGATACCTGTTAATGTCCTTTGACTATTGGTCCATTGGGGAATGATTCTTATTTTTATAAGTTTGCTTTAATTTCCTATATATTTGAGAAATGAGTCCTTTATCAGAGAAAATTCCTAAACTTTTATTCCAATTTACTTCTTTTTCTTTTGACTGTATTGATTTTGTTTATGGAACACCATGTTAACTTAATGTAATCAAAATCATTCATTTTAGCTCCAATGAATCTATTTATCTCTTGTTAGGTTATTAATTCTTCCCTTATCCATTGATTTGACAGGTATTTGTGCCAAATTCTCCTAAACTGTTTGATATTACCCTTCATATCTAAATCATGTACCTATTTTGAATTTATCTTGGTATAGAGTATGATATGTTAGTCTATGATTATGTTCTGCCAGATTGCTTTTCAGTTTTCCTTACAATTTTTGCCAAATAGTGAGTTCTTGTTCCAATAGCTGTGATGAAAAACCATTACTTTTCGCATTTGCTTCTCTGTATTATTAACCTAATTAATTCTATTGAATGGAATGAGAGGGAACTGGAAATAAAACTGCACACTCTGAAGCATTGGTCAAGCACTTCCCACTTACTGCACGAGGTTCTGAGTATGGACACAGGCCACCTTCAGAACCCCAGGACTCTGACTACACCAATAACAGAGCACTCCACACCCCACAGTAATCAGTTAAAGTCTCCATCCCTGGCACCAGCCCACAATGAAGCCTGGAAGTATGTAGTGCTTCCCCCTTTCAAGCCAGCACTGAGCCTGAAGTCCTAGCACAAGAGCAAAATAGCTCAGAGGGCTATCTTGCAAGCCAACAGCAAAGAAAACAGAACCATCAACTTTCAGAACTCCCAGTCTACAGGCCAACAAACAAAAAAGGCTGGGAAAATGAGCAACCAGCAAAAGAAACACTTAACTCTGGGACATGTCTTTTTTTAATGGAAAAATATTATTTTGTTAGGTAATTTAGAATATTTTTCCATAGTTACATGATTCATGTACTTTCCCTCACCCCTCCCGCACTAGCGATAGCCAATGAGCAATTCCACTTGGTTCTACAAGTGTCATTGATCAAGACCTATTTCCACATTATTAATATTTGCATTAGGGTGATCGCTTAGAGTCTATATCCCCAATCTTATCTCCATTGACCCATGTGATCAAGAAGTTGTTTTTATTCTGTGTTTCTAATTCCACAGTTCTTTCTCTATATGTGAATAACATTCTTTCTCATAGATCCCTAAGAATTATCCTGGATTGTTGCATTACTGCTAGTAGAGAAGTCCATTACATTAGATTGTACCACAGTGTCTCAGTCTCTGTGTATAAGGTTCTCTTGGTTATGCTCCTTTCACTCTGCATCAGTTCCTGGAGGTTGTTCCAGTCTCCATGGAATTCCTCCACTTTATTATTCCTTTTAGCACAATAGTATTCCATCACCAACATATACCACAATTTGTTCAGCCACTTATGGTTTTTCTAATTCAGTAAAAAAGTTTTCTGGTAGTTCAATGGGTATGACACTAAATAAGTAAATTAATTTGGGTAGCATTGTCATTTTTGTTATGTTAGCTCTTTCTACCTATGAGCAATTAATGTTTTTCCAATTGTTTAGATCTAGTTTTAATTGTGTGGAGAGTGTTTTGTAGTTGTGTTCATCTAGTTCCCATGTTTGTCTTGGCAGATAGATTCCTAATTATTTTAGATTGTCTAGTGTGATTTTAAATGGGATTTCTCTTTATAGTCCTTGCTGCTGAGCTGTGTTGGAGATATATAGAAAAGCTGATGACTTATGTGGGTTTATTTTGTATCCTGCAACTTTGCTAAAGTTGTTGATTATTTCTATTAGCTTTTTGGTTGATTCTTTAGACTCTTTAAGTAGACCATCACATCACCCACAAAAAAGTGACAACTTGGTCTCCTCATTACCTATTTTAATACCTTCAATTTCTTTTTCTTCTCTAATCACTACAACTAGTGTTTCTAGTACAATGTTAAATAATAGAGGTGATAATGGGCATCCTTGTTTCATTCCTGATCTTATTGAGAAGGATTCTAGTTTATCCCCATTGCAGATGATGTTTGCTGATGGTTTTAGATATATTCTGCTTATTATTTTTAGGAAAGGCCCTTCTATTCCTGTGCTTTCTAGTGTTTTTAATAGGAATGGATGTTATATTTTGTGAAAGGCTTTTTCTGTGTCTATTGAGATAATCATGTGATTTTTGTTGGTTTGCTTGTTGTTATGTTCAATTATGTGGATGGTTTTCCTAATATTGAACCATCCTTGCATTCCTGGTATGAATTCTCCCTGGTCATAGTGAATGACCCTCCTGCTCACTTGCTGGAATCTTTTTGCTAGTATCCTGTTTAAGATTTTTGCATCTATATTAGTTAAGAAGATTGGTCTATAGTTTTCTTTCTCTGTTTTTGACCTGTCTGGCATTGGGATCAGTACCATGTTTGCGTCGTAAAATGAATTTGGTAGCACTCCTTCTTGGCTTATTCTGTCAAATAGTTTGTAAAATATTGGGATTAGTTGTTCTTTGAATGTTTGATAGAATTCATTTTTGAATCCATCTGGACCTGGGGATTTATCCTTAGGGAGTTCTTTGATGGCTTCTTCAATTTCTTTTTCTGATATGGAGTTGTTTAGTTAGTCTATTTCTTCCTCTGTTAGTCTAGGTAATTTATATTTTTGTAAATATTCATCCATATCACTAGATTGCCATATTTGTTGCCATATAATTGAGCATGATAATTTTTAATGATTGCCTTAATTTCCTCTTCATTAGAGGTGAGGTCTCCCTTTTCATCTTGGATACCATCAATTTGTTTCTCTTCTTTCCTTTTTTTCAATTAGATTGACCAATATTTTGTCTATTTTATTTGTTTTTTCAAAGTACCAGCTCTAGTCTTATTTATTAATTCAATAGTTCTTTGACTTTCAATTTTATTAATTTCTCCTTTGATTTTTTAGGATCTCTAATTTAGTCTTCATCTGAGGATTTTTAATTTGTTCACTTTCTAGTTTTTTTTAATTTGCATGCCCAATTCATTGACCGCTGCCCTCTCTAGTTTGTTAATATATGAACTCAAGGATATAAATTTCCCCCTGAGTACTGATTTGGCTGCATCCCATAGGTTTTGAAAGGATGTCTCATTATTGTTATTTTGTTCCATGAAATTATTAATTATTTCTATGAATTATTCTTTAACTAATTGATTTTGGAGAATCGTATTCATTTCCAGTTAATTTTTTATTTGCTTCTCCATGTACCCTTACTAATTATTATTTTTATTGCTTTGTGATCTGAGAAGGTTGTATTCATTATTTCTGTTCTTTTGCACTTGTTTGCAATGTTTTTATGCCCTAATACATGGTCAATTTTTGTGAATGTACCATGTGTTGCTGAAAAGAAGGTGTATTCTGTTTTGTCCCTATTTATTTTTCTCCACATATCTACTAACTCTAATTTTTCTAAGATTTCATTCCCTTCTCTTACATCTTTCTTATTTATTTTTTGGTTTGATTTATCTAGTTCTGATAGAAGAAGGTTCAGGTCTCCCACTAGTATAGGTTTTCTATCTATTTTGTCCTTGAGTTCCTCTAGTTTCTCCTTTAGAAATTTGGATGCTATGCCATTTGGTGCATACATGTTGAGTACTGATATTTCCTCAAGGTCTATATTGCCTTTTATCAGGATGTAATTACCTTACTTATTCCTTTTAATCAGATCTATTTTTACTTTGGCTTTGTCAGATATCATGATTGTGACTCCTCCCTTCTTTTTATCAGTTGAAGCCCAATAGATTTGGCTCCATCCTCTTACTTTGACCCTATGCGTGACTTTCCGCGGGTGTATTTCTTGTCAACAGCATATGGTAGGGTTTTGGATTCTAATCCACTCTGCAATTCACTTGCATTTTATGAGTGAGTTCATTCCACTCACATTCAGAGTTATGATTACCAGCTGTGTATTTCCCAGCATTTTGATTTCTACTCCTAGTCCTGCCTTTTCTTCTTATACTCTTTCTTTCCACACCAATGTTTTGTTTTTTAATTAGTTCCCCTAATTCCCACCCTTATTTTACTTCCCTTTCTAACCCCGTCCCTTCTTATTCCCCCCTTATTTTCTTTACAGTCTTTTTAAACAACCACCCCCACCTTCTCCCTCCCTTGTACCTCTTCCCTCCCCACCAGTCCATTTGTTACCCTTCTACTTCCTTATAGGGCTCAAATCAATTATCTGCCCTAATGGATTGGATTGTTATTCCCTCTTTGGGTCAATTTCAATGCATGTAAGAGTTGAATATTTCCTATCTCCAATCTCTTTACCCTTCTTGTGTATTGATGTTTTCCCCTCTCCTGCCATGTGCTTCTTTGTGAAATATGTACCCACTTTTGTTTCTTTTCCCATTTCTTTTAGTATTAACCTCTTTTTAAAACTATTTGTATATATATATATATATATGCATGTACATACATGCATATATATATACACATATATATGTATTTATGCATACATATATTTATATACATATCATTGTCTTGTCATTTCATCCTATACAGTCTGTCACTGTTTCCTCTAAGTGTACTTCTTCTACCTGCCTGGTTGGTAATAACAATTTTTAAGAGTTACCAATGACATCTTTTCTTATAGGGATACATACCATTTTAACCTATTGGGTCTTTTAAAATTAAAAAAAAATCGTTTTGTTTTGATTTTCTCTTTTCCCTCTTTTTAAAGTATGTTTTGATGATTCTCTTGAATTCTGTGTTTGGGCATCAAATTTTCTGTTCAGGTCTGGTCTTTTCTTTACAAATGCTTGGAATTCTTCTATTTTGTTAAATGACCATATTTCCCCCTGTAAGAATATAGTCAGTTTTGCTGCAGAATTGATTCTTGGTTGTAGACCTAGTTCCCTTGCTTTCTGGAATATCATATTTTCATGCCTTTCAGTCCTTCAGGGTAGAGGCAGCCAGATCATGCGTTATCCTCACTGTGGTTCCATAGTATCTGGATGACTTTTTCTTAGCAGCCTGTAATATTTTTTCCTTGTTCTGATAGTTCTTGAATTTGGCTATAACATTCTTGGGTATTGTCAGTTGGGGATTAAGTAAATATAGGAGGTGATCTGTGGATTCTTTCAAACTCTACTTTTCCCTCTTGTTCTAGAACATCAGGGCAGTTTTCTTGGATAATTTCCTGTAGTATGATGTTCAGATTTTTCCTTTAGTCATGGTCTTCCTGTTGACCAATGATTCTTAAGTTGTCTCTCCTGGAACGATTTTCTAAATCTTCTATTTTGTGAATGAAATGCTTCATATTTTCCTCAATTTTTTTATTCTTTAGATTTTGTTTTATAGTATCCTGCTGCCTTGTGAAGTCACTTGATTCTAGTTGTTTTATTCTGGTTCTTAAAGATTGTTGTTTACTCATATTTTCTCCTCTTTCCCCCCTGTAGTTGCCTGTGGTCTTGCTCTTCTCATTATGTGCTGGTTCTGTGTATTTGGGTATTTCAGTTCTGAAGGGACTTCTCTGTTCTGATGATTGTTCAGTTAATCAATCTTCCCCAGCTGACTGCAGAAGCTGAAAAAGGAACTTGTCTTCCCACCCTGTTATCACAGTTGTTGCCTGTAGTTTGTTTCAATCTTTGCCCTAGGAGCTTAGTCAGCAAGGCTCTCAGATCAGTCTGTGGGGGCAGGGTGTTGGAGCTTGAGCTTTCCTTCCCTCTGAAGGATTCTTATCTGCCCTATTGATGAGACTGAGCCAGGGTGGAGTTGATCTGCAAAGTTGGATGTACCCTGTGGCCAAAACCTTGTGAAGGGCGGGCAATATGAAGTGTATTGGCTGTGAATAGGCTACTTGCTCTGAGCTTCTCCTCCAGCTGCCTCTGTGCTGCCTGTGTTCAGCTCCTTGAGTCTGGCACAGCTGTGCCAACAAAGTACTTCTCTCAGACTTGCACCCTTGCCAGCTCAGAAATTCCAGTCACAGCTAGAGGTTTAACTCTGTAGGTATGGGAGGGGTCCTGGGACCTTCCTTCCCCTTAAACCCACATCTTCTAGAGTTCAGGCTTTTTTGGGGGGTGTATCTTTTAATTTGAGTCCAGCAGGAGTATTCCCTACCTCTGTCCTGTTTTTACATTTGGTCTTCAGTCCCCTGGAAGAATTGTTTTTTTTAACTGGTGAGGAAGGGTTTGAGGAGGTCTGAACTTTTGCTGTCTCCAAGCCACCATCTTGACTCCACCTCTCCCTGGAGGACAATTTGAAATTATACCTGAAGGGCTTTAAAATAATGAATGCCCTTTTATCCAGTACTTCTAGTGCTGAGTTTGTACCCCAAAAAGATAATAAGGAAAATACTTGTACAAAAATGTCTATAGTCTCACTCTTTGTGTTGGAAAAAAAAGGAAAATTAGGGGATCCCCTTTGATTAGAGAATGACTGAACAAATTGTGGCATCTGATGGTGATGGAATACTATTTTACTGAAAGGAATAATGAACTGGAGTATTTGTTCGTGAACTGGAAAGAGCTCCAGAAACTGATACAGAGTGAAAGGGGCAGAACCAGGAGATTGTTGTACACAGAGACTGATACATTGTGGCACAATTGAATGTAATAGACTTTTCTACTAGCCGCAATGCAATGATCTGGAACAATCCAGAGGAACTGATGAGAAAGTATGCTATACACATCCAGAGAAAGAACTGTGGGAGTGGAAACACACAAGAGAAACATATAATTGATCAGGTGGTTTGATGGGATATGATTGGGTTTTTGATGTTAAAAGATTACTCTACTGCAAATATGAATAATATGGAATTGCTTGTCACCTCTGGGAGGTGAGAGGGAAGAGAGGTTGGAAAAATCATGAATTATGATAACGTGTAAAAATATTCTAAATAAATATAAAATAGAAAAAAGAAAAAGAAAAAAATATTTTTGCAAAGACCCACACCTACACCCTAGCTTCTTACTTTTCTTCTAATATTAGCTGCATTGGTTTTGATAGTGAAAAATCTTTTAAATTTTATATAATTACAAGGGAGACAACTAAGTGACTTAGTAGTTTGAGAACTAGGCCTAGAGATAGGAGGTCACAGGCTCAAATCTAGACTAATACACTTCTTAATTTTGTGACCCTGAGAAAGTCATTTTACCCCCATTGCTTAGCCTTTACCACTCTTCTGACTTCAAATTATTGTAAAGTATTGATTCTAAAACAGAAGGCTAGGTTTTAACTTTTTACCTTATACAAACCTTTCTATTTCTTGTTCTAGTTATAATTTTTCCTCTATCTGGAAAACTGGTCAATGGAACATCAGATGCTCCACTAATTTGCTTATGATATCCATTATATCTAAATGCCTGCCTTCTGCCAGACTATTTTTGATTTTCTTAACTCTTTTAATCAAATAATGAGTTCTTGCTCCAAAAGCTGAGATCTTTGAGTTTAACAAACACAAGATTTAATTTTTTAAATAACTTCTGCTTTTTGTGTTTACTAATTATTTCCTCTGATCAACTTCTTTATCTCTTACTCAGTTCAAATTGTTACTGCTAAGTCCCCTTCCTTCACATTTTTTTCCATTTATTCACTTGACATTCTTGGCCTTTTTTTCTTCCAGATGAATTTAGCTGTTTTTTGTACATCTATAAAATAATTCTGTGGTATTTGATTTATGTAGAACTGAATAAGTAAATTAATTTAAGTAAAATTCTTTATTTTTATTGTAATGGATTAACTTACCAAACTTTTTTTTCCTTTGGTTATTTAGATGTCTAGTTTTATTGATTTACTATCTCTACTTTTAATTTTGTTAATCTTTCCTTTGGTTTTCAGGATTTGTTTTAGTGTTTAATTGGGAGCTTTTAATTTGTTGTTTTTCTAGTTTTTTAGTTTCTAGCCCAATTCATTGATCTTATTTTTTCTCTTTTATTTATGTAACTACATAGAGACATAAATTTTCTCCCAATTATGGATTTGGCTGCATCTCTTAATGCATCTCTTTGGCTCATTGTCACATTATTTTCATTCTTTTAAGGAAATGTTTGATTATTTCTCTGAAGTGGCTAAGTAAAAGGGACTAATGCATGGGAGGAAAATGTATTGTACCAGAGTTACAATAAAGCATGTTAAGCTGGGAAACTATTTACTTAAAAAGGAAAGGAAAATATTGTCAAAAATAAAGATACAATGTGAGGAAAAATAATGACTTACTCTTGTAATTTTAAAGTTAATAGTCAAATCAATCCAGTAAGACAAAATGAAATTTTCAGAGTGCAGAAGAAAATAAAAACCTGCATAACATTTTGCTTATGAGAAACCTAACCAAAGGAGAGACTCTAGAGGAAAATCATTGGATGGAACATTATTTATAATGAATAGGATGAGCCCTTGAAAGCAGGAGTTGCAATCATTCTATTAGACAAAAGATAAAAATAAAAAAATTCACAATATAAGTGGAAATGACCAAAATACTTATGTTAAAGAAATTATATATGATGCAACAATATCAGTTTAAAACATGAATACAGAAAGTGATATACCATCTAAATGTAGAAAGGAAACAATTAAGTTTCAAGAAAACAAAACATAGAAAGCAATGCAGGAGACTTATTTCCATTTCAGAGTTTGAGGAATCTGTAAAAAATCCAAAGAACTGAAAAAGTTAAACTGAACAAAGTGTATCTTTTGAATAGAACATGAAAGAAAATGCATATTTCTCAAAATACACACTGCCTTTACAAAAAAAATATACCATGTAATTGTACAAAGAATTTTTAATTAATTTTTTAAACTTCAAAATATTAAAAAGTTTATTTATATATTCCCATAATTTAAACTTTGATTTTATATTCATTTTAAGAAAATACTGTAGTCTAGAATTTATATCTATCTACTGTTATTTTCATATAGACTTCCTTCTCTCAAATTTGCATAAATAATAAATGTATAAGAAAAGGATAAAAAAGACATATTAGTGACATGGGCACTGTACCCCCAGAAACTAGGGCAAACTATTATCAGGGAGATTCCTTTGCTCCCTTACATCCTCATGACTCCCAGCCTAAAACATCCAATGACCCCTATAGGATCCTGACATGATTGTGCTCCTTTGATCCTCCTTTAGATTTAAGATGGACAGAGAGATGCACCTCCAGGCTACACCTCGATTCTATTGGGCTGTATCTCAGACATCTGTCTGTTCCTTAAAAGCAAAGACTCTTTTATGAGGGCCATTCCCTCTGTCCCCATGCAGACCCCAGTCAGATAAGCAACCCCTGACTGAATACCTGAGGGTTTACCACTCTAGAGTCCTGTCCACACCATGACACAGCATCAGTTGTAAAGAGTATAAAATCCCCAGAACTCATGTCCCCGGGGTGGGGGGGCAGCTTTTCCATCCATGCTGTCCTCCCAAGGAGCAGCCTTCCATCTTCCTGTTCCACCTCTCCCCTCCTCCTGGCCACTCTCAACGTTACTCTCTAAATGAATGAATTTCTCTTTTTATTTTTAAGCTAAGTTTTGGAGTCTGCATTCTTGTAAAAGGTACCTTTCCCGAACCCCAGGGGTGCACCTCTTCACCCCCACAACATCAGGATTCCTAGGATAAATAATATTTTCAAATGAAGAAGTTGGTATTTGGAGCTAAATTTTGAAAATAACTATTGTTTTGATAATTGCTGATGTTTGGAATGCCATTTAGAGGGAATTGTATGAACAAAGATAAAATGTGAGAATATATAGGACTTGATGGATTTTTGGATATGGTAAAAAAGAAGAACAAAGGAAATGATGATTCATTAGCGCATTGATGACTAAGAAGATAGACATTTGATTTCAGAAATATGTTCGTCTGTAGGAATATCCAATATTGGTCATGGAGGAGAAAGATTTCAGAAGAGAGCCAGGAATCCAGTGGTCCTGTTTGCACGTTCAGGTTCCATTTGCCTCACGTTTTTAACTATAAAATAGGAATGATAATAGCACCTATTCCTCAGGGTTGTGGTAAGGATTGAACGAAAAAAATACATGTAAAATTCTTTTTACACGTCTGACACAAAACAGAAACTTAACAAATGCTTGTTTTCCTCTTTCCTTCCTTGAAGTAAATAATTATACATTCCAAATGTCATAAGTAATGTCATCAGAGAAATATAGGATCACTAAAGGAAGTGGCCTGATCATGTATAAAGATCAATTGATGACCAATACATAGTTGAAATCATATGCATGCAATATTACAAGATTAAGAGAAAATTGTCCCTTTAGAATATGGATAAGTCTTCATAAGTATAACATGGAGGTATAGTTGTATCATTAAGTGAATCCGCATTGGTGAGATCACAAATGCATTTATGTATCAAACAACAGGGTACAGATTGCGTAGTTCCCCTTTCCATGTAATCAGAATTATCTTTGTGCTCTGATAATCCATAATTATTCCTTATTCTATTCTTAGCTTTGCCTGTTTGGCAGGAGTTTTTCCTTCCTCTTTATTTGGTAATCTAGAATGATAGAAAATTGGTGTGCAAAACAAAACCTATTTAGAAAAGAGCTGATTGTGGCCTGCTTTTAACCATTTAGAGGTAGTGATTGTAAATATTCTAAATATATGTTCCCGAGGTGGTGCTAATTAGGGTGATAATATCCATGCTGAAAAACACCAGCAAAATGATCTCTCTGGAGCAGCTAGGTTGCAAAGTGGGTAGGCTACAATTAGGAAGACTTATCTTCATGAGTTGAAATCTGGCCTCAAACTCTTACTGTGTGACCTTGGACAAGTCACACTCCTGTTTGCCTCAGTTTCCTCCTATGTAAAACTAACTGGAGAAATAAATAGCAAACTGCCACATGATCTTCCCCAAGAAAACTCCAAATAAGATCATGAAGAATCAGACATGACTGAAAACAGCTGAATAACAAGAAGCATCTCCCCAAAGCCATTGCCGTCTGGTGGTTACCACCTCGGAGACTCCCAGCAGAAGCACGCCCCTATGAAAATAGGAGAAAGAAGTGAAAGAATAAATGAAAATCTTCCCAAGTTCCCTGGCTCCTGTCCTTTCTGGCTAGACCCGATTCAACTATGGTTCGGAGCTGGTGGGTCCAGAAGCACCTCCACAGTTAATGCCACCCAGTTCTCTAAACTCACTTTATAAGGAGAAATGTAAATAATCAATGGTTCAGTCTACTGGAAGAAAAAAATGGATGATAAAATCCATATACATATTACTCGAATAAAATGAATCCCCTGACACTAAAGCTTAAAGATGCAGGCAGCTGGGATTTTAAAACAGAGAACTCTGATCTTCATTTTGTGAAATGCCTCCATCATTGGTCGTATTTTACCCATCCGAAGGCAGGACTGAGTCTGATTAGTTAAGGAGTCCCAGAGCTCAGCTGAAGTGTAAGCTTGGCACTCCGTTACCTGTGTTCTGACCCACAAAACTAAGAGTGTTGAGTCTTGTCTTCCCAACATGGAGAATATTTCAATAAATTAGGAATTTGAATTTAGAACTTTACTAAGCTCCTCTGAGTAATGGGCTCTGATTGCCCGGAAGCTGTTTCTCTTCCAGGCAACTCTCCCCCCACCCCCAACCCTGTCTTCATCATTCCCCTTCAGCTACATTTCCATCTACCCAAAACTAACTTCCACTCCTTTGCAATTTAAATCATTCACGACTGGAGAAAGGACAGTAGCTTAAAGGCAAAATTAACTCAACCTACTGAATATTTTCTTCTATTCATCACACTATGCAGAAGAGATCTTTTTTCCCCCTTTTTCTTTTTTAAATGAGGTTGCCAATTAGAGAAAAAGAGAGCAAAATAGAGGACTCCTGAAGGAGAGAAACAAGATACCATGCACTGTACTCAGACTTCTTCTGTGGTCATTCCTGACTTGGTGCCTTTATAGTACAATTTGAAAGGCTGCCTTTCAGCTATCATTTTTCACTACTTACATATGTTGAACATTCTTACTGAGGGCAATTCTAAGCTGTCATTATTCTCTTCGCATTTAAGTATGCATTTCTTTACCCTCAGTGGCTCAGATTTCTTTCAGACTGGCAATGATCCTCCCAAAAATAATAGTAAAATGATAGAGTAGGCTAGGAAGGCTTGGAAAGGGTGCTGGAATAGTGCAAATGAGGAAGCCATGTGTGTGGGTTTGAGTATTCTTTTTGTGACACACACGTAAGTCATATACATTCCTGAGAATTCCAGAAATTTTTTGTCGTTTGCCCACCAGCAGAATAGGGTTTTGTTTTCCAGTTGTATTATTTTCTTACATCAGAATTTCTTCAACCTGTGCTAATTGAAATATTTCTAAAATGTTGATACTAAAATATTGCAATATAACATTTCAATAGTTCCTCAATGAGTTCTGTTTTACTAATAAAATGATTTATAGAAATATTTAATGTGATTTATCATTAGCTTTAATAAATCTAGTTATTAAATACTCTTTTTTGCAAATACCATAAAACAGGGTCAGCAGATGTTTAGTAACTTACAATGAGTCATTTGTACTTGGGTAGAATCAGTGCTTGGAAATCTTGTTCTTCTAGTGCAGTGGTTCTCAACCTTTCTAATGCCGTGACCCCGCAATACAGCTCCTCATGGTGTGGTGACCCCAAACCAAAAAGTTATTTTGGTGGCTACTTCAAAACTGTAATTTTGCTACAGTTATGATTTGGAATATAAATACCTGATATGCATTATGTATTCTCATTGCTACAAATCAAACATAATTTAAAGATAGTGATTAATCACAAAACCAATATTTAATTATATGTTGAGAAATATTAATCCAGCAGGAAGCAGCCTGAGCACTGGGGCGGGAAGTAAGTCCTGCCTGGGGAGGGGGTCCTCAGATGCTGCCTTCTTCTTCCTGTTATCTCCCTCCAGCTTGAACTGAGACTTCACTTTGTTGGGGTTACTCGGCTCCGTTATTCACTCCAGGACTGGTTCTTAACCCCTCCGGAGCCAGCACCTGGGTGCTCTTTCTGGGTCTCTGTTTGAGGCCAGTCGCCATGCAACAGGGTAAATCCATCCCCCTCATAGGGGGAGGGCTGCTGATAGGTAACTAATATTAGTACAATGTGCGAGCAGCAGGGTCCCCGTTCTTTCCGAGATCTTGCTGTAAATTAGCGCGATTTCTCAGTGGCTAAAGCCATGGGAAACATGTATTTTCCGATGGCTTTAGGCGAGCCTTGTGTTTTGGTCGTGCGACCCACAGGTTGAGAACTGCTGTTCTAGTGGAACAGATTTATTTGAGAATATGTTCTTCACACCTCTTTTTTATATTTATCTTGCTTTCATCATTTAAAAACAAATAACAAAATAAATAATTTCGACTACATCAAATTAAAAAGCTTTTGTACAAACGAAACCAATATAACTAAAATCAGAAGGAAAGCAACAAATTGGAAAGCAATCTTCATAAAAACCTCTGACAAAGGTTTAATTACTCAAATTTACAGAGAGCTAAATCAATTGTACAAAAAATCAAGCCATTCTCCAGTTGACAAATGGGTAAGAGACATGAATAGGCAATTTTCAGTCAAAGAAATCAAAACCGTTAATAAGCACATGAAGAAGTGTTCTAAATCTCTTATAATCAGAGAGATGCAAATCAAAACAACTCTGAGGTATCACCTCACACCTAGCAGATTGGCTAACATGACAGCAGAGAAAAGCAGTGAATGCTGGAGGGGATGTGGCAAAGTAGGGACATTAATTCATTGCTGGTGGGGTTGTGAATGGATCCAACCATTCTGGAGGGCAATTTGGAACTATGCCCAAAGGGTGATAAAAGACTGTCTGCCCTTTGATCCAGCCATAGCACTGCTGGGTTTGTACCCCAGAGAGATAATAAGGAAAAAGACTTGTACAAGAATATTCATAGCTGCACTCTTTGTGGTGGCCAAAAATTGGAAAATGAGGGGATGCCCTTCAATTGGGGAATGGCTGAACAAACTGTGGTATATGTTGGTGATGGAATACTATTGTGCTGAAAGGAATAATAAAGTGGAGGAATTCCATGGAGACTGGAACAACCTCCAGGAAGTGATGCAGAGCGAAAGGAGCAGAACCAGGAAAACATTGTACACAGAGATGGATACATTGTGGTACAATCGAAGGTAATGGACTTCTCCATTAGGGTCAATGCAACCTCCCTGAACAATCTCCAGGAAAAAAACACTATCCACAAGCAGAGGATAAACTGTGGGAGTAAAAACACTGATGAAAGCAGCTGCTTGACTACAGGGGCTGAGGGGAAATGACTGAGGAGAGATTCTAAATGAACACTCTAGTGCAAATACCAACAACAGGGAAATGGGTTCGAGTCAAGAATACATGTGACACCCAGTGGAATTGTGCGTCGTCTATGGGGGAGGGGGGAAGAAAATGATCTTTGTCTCTAATGAATAATGCTTGGAAAATGATCAAATAAAAATTATTTTAAAAAAAGAAAGAAAAAATAACAAAACTGTTACATAGATCTAGCAAAGATACTAGATAATAGAGTTTTCTTATTAATGAAACCCAGTTCTGGCAGCAGACTATTTTAGAATACTTAAATTGATTACCATGGTATGGACAGTTTTGTCTTTTGAAAGGAATATCTTTTGTGTTCGATATTATCAGTGATAAATTTTTAAGATGACTACATGAGCAGCCCAGTGATCAGATTCTGGATCCATCCTTAATAATAGCCAAATGGAGTATCTATTTACTTGAAGTGAGCTGGACATTTAACTTTTATTCTAAAATTCCTTAAATAGTAAATTTTATGGAAATTGCTAACCATTGGGAAATTTTATGTGACAGAATAGTTTGAAATACTTGAGGTAATAAAAGTAACTGGGATGGTTTCTTTATGATAATTATATTCCTCTTCAAATAACATTTTTTATTACAAATAAGTAATTATCAATCCCAACAAAAGATTAAGATAGATGATTTCTCAGGATTCATTTCATGGTTTTTGAATTTGAATGAATGCAATTATATTCTTTTGGACATTCTGAGCACTTATTTGTACTTCTAAGTTTCCTTGTAACAGTAAGCTAAAATGAAATTTGGGGACAAATATAAGTTTTAATCCTTACTCTATTGAAAATGAAACTCCAAAGTATTCAATAGCCATATATAGTATAAAAAGACCTTGCCACTATTTATCTCTGTGGCCAGCTTGTAATACTGATGCATGATATATCTTAATAATTTACTAAAATGATCCGGGTACATGAATATATCAATATTATGTGGCCATAGTCCCTGAAATGGTCTATTTCCTTTCTCTCTCTTTCTTTTTGGGTCAGAGTCTGTGTTTGTATTATCTGGAAGCATGTGTATTTGATTTATGAAGGAAGCTTTAATGACTGACCATTTATGAAATTCCATTTTTTAATCATGTCAGCAACAAGATCCTTAGCTTTTGGATATTTTGGATATGTAAACCAGTGGCATCTTGTGGCTTTAAAGTTTAGTTGAATTGTGAATTCTTTATTCCATTTATGATTCAAGTCATAGGAATTTAAAATCTTCATCCAAAAACTAAAATATGGACCAAATAATTTGAGAAGGAAAAGCTGTACATATTCAAATTCATTTTGTTATTAAATCTTTCTAACCTATCCATGTCAAAAGGTTCAGAAACAACCCTTTCCCAAGATTTCAGATGAATTTTTTCCTCAAGCAAAACAAATTTGATATTCTGATTCATTAAATGATTTAAAGGTTGCCTACAAGGTAAGGAAGCAAAATTGGTGACCTGGGCTTTTTACCAAATGGTTCAATTTCATCCCTTAGTGGATAGAATTAGCTTGAGGTGTTCAGCACTGTCCTTAATGAATGAAGGGGGTAGATTGAGAGGTTAAAGACACTATCTTTCTTTTAGAAGGTTATAATCCAATCCTACAAAACATGAGACACATGTAAATTAACTAGAAATAATTTCAGGCAATGCATGGTGCTACAAAACTTCATAATGAAGAAAAGATCTTGTCTGCTGGTTTAGGAAAGAAAATTATAGAGAAAAGGTGAGTTTTTTTTTTTATGAAAATCCATAATTAACAACACTGGTTTTCCATTATTCTTTTACTCGTAGATTATTTTTTGTATTATTCAGAGTGTAATCTCAGGGCACAGAATCAATTCATTAGTGTCCAATTTTTGCCACCTCCCCTTCAACATTTATTATTTTCCTTTATTGCCATATTGACCAATCTATTGGCTATAAGGTGGTAACTCAGAGTTGCTTTCATTTGTGTTTTTCTAATCAGGAGGGATTTAGAACTTTTTTTGTATGATTATTCATAGCTTTGATCAATTCCTCTGAAAACTGCCCTTTCCCATTTATCAATTGTGGAATGGTTTGGTTTCCTATACATATGGCAGTTCTTCATATATTTGAGAAATTAGAGCTTTATTATAAAAATTTGTTATAAAAATCCTTTCCCCAGTTTGTTGCTTTCCCTCTAATTTTGGTAGCATTGTTTTTGTTTTTCAAAACCTTTTAAATTTAATATCAAAATTATTCATTTTACATCTTTTAATATTCTCACTCTTGTTTAGTCTTAAATTCTTCCCTTCTCCATAAATCTGGCATTTAAACTATTCTCTTTTCATTTAATTTGCTTATAATATCACTCTATGTTTTAGTCATAACTCATTTTGAAACTCTTAGTATCGAGTGTGAGTTGTTGATCTAAACCTAATTTTTACCATACTGTTTTCTAATTTTTCTAGCAGCTTTAGTCAAATACTGAATTCTTTCCCCAAAACTGGGATCTTTGGGTTTTCTAACCTTATTTAACTCTTGTCTATTCATTCCATCGATCTCCCCTTCTATCTCTTAGACAGTACCAGATTGATTTGATGATCACTGCTTTATAGTACAATTTAAGATGTGGGTGGCCAAATAAAAAGACATAATTTAGAAGGTAGCTCTTTTCTCAATGAGCTTGTTATGAGTTTGTCTACCAATATTTAAAAATAACAGAAAAGGGAGCAGCTAGGTGGCTCAGTGGAGGGAGAGCCAGACCTAAAAAACGGGAGGTCCTCCATTCAAATCTGATCTCATATACTTCCTAGCTGTGTGAATAAATCCCTTAGCTTTCATTACCCAGCTTTTACCACTCTTCTGCCTTGAGACCAACATACAGTATTGATTCTAAGATGGAAGGTAAAGATTTTTTGAAAAAGTAACAAAAAATTGGTGGAACTGGTTCTTTATCGGTTGTTAAAATTCACAAATATATACTTCTAGACAGAGAACCCTGATATTTTCATGTACCTGTAACCCTTTCATTGGAGATGAAAATAAGATGGTAATAGGAAGAAAACAATGACTTTGGTGACTTAGAAAAAGGAATGTAGTAGTAGGTCTAAATTTATTTACTCAAAGACACTGTCTTTGTAGTCCCTCTAAAAATGCTTCATTCAGTCTTTGGTAGTGATATTATAGTGAATGTCTCCAACAAACTTGTGATAATCTAGGTTGCCTCTAATACAAAGTGCATAAAAGAGAATATTGTGAAAGACAGGTTAGTGTCCAGAGATCTTCAGTGCCAGTTCCTGAAGAGGCAAGTGACAGCTAGAAAAACATACAGCTGCTGTTTTGGGGGCTTGTGTGAGAGATCTGTTCCTGATCACCTTTAAGCAAAAGCATTCTGGAACCATATTGACTTCTCCCCAAATATACTAAATACTCACTTCCTCAACTTAATCATTTTCTATGAACTACTCCTGTTTCACATCAGCCACTCACAAAGAAGGTCACACACTTAATTTTACCAACACACAATTATATACAACCTCCATGTTAAAGAATTCTGAAATCTCCTTATCTGACCATACTCTGTTGACTTTTTAACCTCTTCCTCTGCCTTCTCTTATAGAATTTTCCACAAATCCATTCTATTATCCTATACCTCTTCTGCCCTTTGGAACTAAACTCCATAAAAATGTTGTCTGTTTTTGAGCAAGTCTTCATTCCCTCATCACAGAGTACTCTTTCTGACTTCCTTAGTTGTCTTGGGATGGGAAAATGTCTCACTCTGAAGTTCTGTTGGCTCTGGTGCTCCAGAATTCAATTTGAGGCATTATTTTAAAGTTGTTTGGAAGGCAATGTAGGAAGGGCTCAACTGTAGTGCTTCCTCTACACTGTCATCTTGGCGACACTTAGTGGAAAGTTTATATTCATTTTTAATAAGATTCTATTATAATTATATATTTTTCATCATCATATGGAAGCTGCCTAATATAGCATCATAACCTTTAGAAGTAGATAAAATATTGTGCCTTTGTCTCACTGAGTTTCTTCAGCTGCAAAATGGGAGTAATAATAGCACCAACCTCCCAGGATTCTTGAGAGGACTGGATTTTTTAATAAAAAAAATAAAAAGTGCTTTTCACAGAGCCTAGGATGTAATAGAAACTTAACAAATATGTATCATCATTATCATTATACTTTTTTTAGTTATCAATTTCATTTCTAGTTGAAATTTACTTATAGAGAATGAATAAAGGCATTATGGCTTGCACAAAACTGAGAGAATTCAGCCTTAAAACCCCTTCTCTTGAATTGAGGGACTATGTAGTCAGCTGTCACAAATCATGATGATTCAAACATACATGAATGAATCAACTGTCTTTCTTAGAAGGATTAATTATGGTTCATTAAAAATGGCAGCATTACATAGTGATAGAGCAATAATTTTAGCTTTGTCATTATAGTTTGAAAATGCTTTGAATGTGCAAAGTTTGTCTCAAAAATATTGAAAACTTAGAATCAACAAGCAACATAATATATGCTTAACTATAAATATTAGAATTATACAATACTTGAATCTGAAATGCCATGTACACTTTTCAATACTCATGGCTTTGCACTACAAATCTGTAATCTTCCATGTCTGGAAATAATTTTTACCTCTCTGTTTTAGAATCCCACAGAGATCAGGTGATGTGCCATTTTCTCCAGTGTCCACTTTCCTGATCCACCTCGCTATAAGTTCTCGCTCTATTATCAAAGTATCATGCATTTACTCATTTCCTCATAAGCCACATCCTCCATTAGAATGTACATCTCGAGGGCTTTGGAGTGACCTTTTAGAAATTATTTGTCCATCTAAAACATAGATTTTATTGCCATATTTTTTATTTGACTTTGTAGACATGTTGCATAATATAGAATCTTTCAGACAATATCGTTCATTCATTTTTGAAGAGGACCAAAGAACATACAACAATAAGCAATTAATAAAGGCCTGTTGGGTTTGATTGTGTTTTAATGTAGTCAAACTCCTCCATTCTAGCTCCTCAGTCTAATTTGAGACTCAGAAAGGCCACCCAATTTCTCAGAGTTTGTGCCATTTAGGGCTTTTGACTATTGGCTTAGTAAACTTTACTTTTAAATTTTGTCCATGTATGTATGTATGTGAATGAATCTCCTACATAGTCAATAAGATGCTGGTGGGGATCACTTTGGAGATGTGTGTGTGTGTGTGTGTGTGTGTGTGTGTGTGTGTGTGTGTGTGTGTGTGTAGTTGTAAAAAGAGACAAAGCTTAGCACTTTGAGTGCTGTACACAAGTAAAGATTCATCTCCACTTGGCAGTCAGAATTATTATTTGTAGTGTTAGGTACTATTTGTGATTATGCTTCTTTTTGTCTTAATATTTGATTAATGCCATTCTTAAAAAAATACAGTTCCAATGCAACCACACCTTCCAGCATTACAGATATTTTCAACCTGGATTGCTATGCTATTGCTTTCTTTCTGCAGTCTATATATCTATTCTTTTTTTATTTTCCTTTTAAACCTCTCCCTTCTGTATTAAAATCAATAGTAAGTATAAGTTCCAAGGTAGATGAGCGGTAATGGCTAGGCAATTGGGATTAAGTGACTCTCCCAGGGTCACACAACTAGGAAGTGTCAGAAGCCATATTTGAACCCAGGACTTCCTGGCTTTCTATCCACTAAGCCACCGAACTGTGCTCTTATTTATTATTTTAGAGTTTAAATATAAAGAGGACCAATCTGCTATTCTTCACATTTACCCTTCAGAGCACCAATTACTAGCGACGTGGTTATATTGCTAACATCTCATTTATGTATATTTTTCACGCAGTAAAACTGCATTTTTGGTCAAATAGCTTAGATACTTAGACCATTATGATATCAAAATTTCAGGTTCCTTTTGTAATATTAGATCATGAAAATACATAATCTTCCCAATATAGTAGGAGTATAAATGACACAAAAAGGCAGGAAAAGTGATTTAGTGGCCATATCTTTGTTATTATTTTAATATGTACATATTAACATTTCAACCTCTCAATATTTATATTGATGAAATAAAATAATGGATTCCTCCCAACTTTTCAATTTCATAGACCAGATATTACCTAATCAAAAAACACAGAATATATCCTCAGTGGGTATTTTAGGTTTGATTAATTAATCCTTTATTTTTGGATTCCTAATTAATTTGCCTCTTCTGTGTCACTATTTGCCTTTCTAAGAAAAAAAAAAAGGAAAACCAATAAAAGCTATAGCCTTTTTTTTCTTATATGTGAGATAAATTGTATAATGAGTGAAGGGATCCCATTCCTACCTACTTTAACTCACTGTATTCCATTCATTCTTCTAGGCCAACTAGAGATAATAATGGATTAATTGATACCAATAAGAATGTGGATTTCGAGTAAAAAGATATGTTCCAATACAGGTTCTTCTGTTTATATATATATATATATATATATATATATATATATATATATATATATATTTTTTTTTTTTTTATTTATTTTGCTTTTCTTTAGAAAAATTACTTAATCTCTTGAGCCTCAATGTCTTCATCCGGAAAAGCTAGGTTTAGACTAGATGATTTCTGGAGGTTCTGTCAATCCCACCTATTAGTGACATTTCACGCTCACGTTCTATTAGTCGTTGACCATGTTTATAAAACGCCTTGAACTCCTTTGAACTCCTTAGAGGACAGCTCCTTAACAAGAATAAAATATTATTACGCCGCAGTATCTTCTTTACTGCTCAAACGGTCTCTATATGGAGCAGACATCTGCGTTCGGCTTTCATGATGACACTTAGATTTTTTCTCTGAGAGGTTAAAACCAATTCCGCTCCTATAGGCATAGATGAGCATCTCAATTGCTTCTGCCCCAGGACACTCGTGTAAATCAAATGTTAATGTCATCCCTACAAGGTACCATTACAATCGCAATAAGCTCTCTGCCCACAATTGAGTCTGGAAGACGACACACGCTTTGAAGATCCCTGGGTTGTTTCCTGGACCGCTACTTGGGGGTCATTTTCATTGTGGGTGCCTTTTTACCCCCCTCCCCCCCATTCTGAGAATAGCTCCAGTTAGAGAGCAATAGTGGAGATAGAGAAGAGTTGTTTCTAAAAACTACATCCTGATAAAGTCGACATTTCATTTTGTGAAATATATGTGCATGCATCAGCGTGCCATTAATCAAGCTGGAATAAATAAAGGAAAGGTCGTTTTAAATTTACTTTAAAAATCTTACTTCCTAAGTGTTGTATCACGACCAAAAGAAATGTCAACTCTTCCTTCTTTTAGGAGAGATTTTAGGAGATGATAATCATGATCACTCATTCGAACTTCCTAACAATCCTCTTTAGAGCTTCACCAGGATGCTGCTCATTTGAACTCATTTCATTCTAATCACAAGAGTTATAGCTCCACAAGGGAACATGACTTTACCACAGGCACAAACATTCAGAGGGTCATAAGTCATCCACTGGCCTAAACACCCAAGAACTAGAAGGAAAGTGGCCTCTGAGATTTGAGAGTGGAGCTCTAGGTCAGTAGAAATATGCATTTCCAAGGCAACATATAAAATCTCACTAGGCAGGGAATCTTCACATCTTGTCTCATTCTCTCCATGTATTCTCTCTACTTTCCTCATAGAAAGGCTTTATCAAAGCCTTTTTTTAATCAAAGAAACACCAACTTTGTACCCTTCTCACACTTCTCCCCTTAAATTCCCTGGCTAATTGCTTAAGATCCCATCTCTTATTCCTTACCATCCACATATCCCCAAGACCCCATTTCAGGAATTCTACTAACCTTTTTCCTTTTCCTTTTTCTATGCTTATTTTCCATAAGTACCTAAGAGCTCTTCAGAGATTAGTCTCTGAGCCATGCATATTTTTTCATGCAGATGAAATTCTTTACTAATTCTTAATTTTACTGAGTAGGATTCATAGGTATGCAGGAGTCAGCACGAAAGAGTTGATTGTTAAATTTTCACTTTAGATATTCATTCCAATGCCTCAAAAATCAGCAGAAACTACAAATGAGGGCTTGATTTAATTGATTTTTGATTTTCTAGAATGAAGAAAGTAAGGATGTTCATTATGTCAATGAAACTTCAAACTCTGCAATTAGATTTTTGTTCTTCAGAAAGACAGTTGTTAAATATTTGAGAATACACTTAGAGCTTCACCCAGGGACTGACTATACATTTGTATCATTAAGGCAGATGGCTTTGGCTTCTATAAAATCTTGTAAAGTTATTTTTATTATATTTATACATATCTTATCATTTCTCCAATATTGATAATTCTCAAAGAATCAAATTCTGTTCATGGGAAGAGCAAATTTGTTTATATCCCTTGTATTACAATTCTTTAAGTAAAACTTTAGGTTCAATTTGTGTATATGTACTGTATTTTTTATTTTAATGTTGAATTGACCTGTAAGACTGCTTATTATAGCAATATAAACAATGTACCCTCAGTCTGAAAAATTGTGTTCTTAAAACAAGGCAAATAATTTTTCTTGATATGTTTTGAGGAGTTTAGATTTTAGAATGTTTTGAGGTGTGATACAGAGAGAAGAGTAATGACTGTTGGAAGAAAATATTTGCTCAGGGCAAAAATGCAGAGCTCCAGGCACACTTAGGTTCTACTCTCAATAATTCTGATTTATGGGAGAATTTAAAAAATGTTCCTTTATTAAATTTCTGTCACATAATATTCTAACATAACAAGCAATAACTAACAAAACATAACTAAGTAGTCTTTGTTTTTTAACAGTCAAAGAATTCTATCTTAGTGCCAATATCTAAACACCTCGAAACCAATTACTATAAAAATACTTCAAAACATATGAAATCTATTATATCCCTTATGTCAACTACCATGATGTTCTCCAAAATTTCCAAAGACCTAATGAAGATGACTAAATAACATTAACGATCTAGGTTGAGAACCTCACTCTCTCTGGAAGTACCGATTCAAAATCAGACTGAGATGCCGAAGCCTATTATTCATGCCACGTCTTTTAATTGAACACTCATTTGAATGCCTTTCAGATGAGATGTGAAGAAAGTGAGGTTTCTGTTCCTAAAGTAGAATATGAAAAAAAGTGATAATATGTAGTAAAGATTGAGAAGGGGCTAGTAGACAGCCAATTTTTAAAAACCTGTTATTTATCTTTAAAGAACATCCAAATCTCTTTTTTTTAATTTTCTGTTGAAATCATGTTAATAACTAATTATTCAAAGATTTTAAATTTCCTGTTTCATTTCTTAAAAGCTATTTTCATTCATTTCTTTAATTTAATGAACATATCTTAAAGTACTTTTTTCCTAGTTTATTCAATAGCTAGAATTATTTTGACTACATTTATCAAAAGTCTATAGTAATTATTCTAAGTATACTATCTCTTATTTTGATGGGGAGGGAGATTCTTGTTTCAGTTTTGAAATTCTGGCTGTGTAGTATGTCATTATTTTCTCTAACTTTCATTTGTAATTTACAGAATTGTAAGCTTAGCTTCCAGATTTCAACAGAGGGAATACACTTTGGAAACACTTTAGTCATTAGCCCTAATAAGAATATATTTTTGTATCCCCTCAAATGTGCTAAAATTCTATGCCTTTTGCTACCTTATATTTTCAACCTCTAATTTATGTTATCCTTTAAAACATTCCTGTAGTCTTACTAGAGTATAATTAGGCTCCATTTTATTAAATTCCACAATACTTGAAATGTTTAAAAAGAACCAAACCCACTAATGAAGAAAAGTGATCTCAACAGTAGATTTCAAGTTAAAATATTTTTAAATTTTTAGTTGTAGTGACACACAAACCATAGCATTATAGAATGGAAGATATTTAAGCCTAGAAAAGGACTTTGGATGTCTCCTAGGTCAATTGTCTGTTTCTAGCAATGAGGAAAGTTAGAACAAGATGGATGGTTTTCCAAAAGACTCATCAGACAGTGGCTTACGGGTTGCGGTATACAAATTGAGATCTGATTCTAGTTCTAGTGCTCTTTACAATATGCTACTTCAATTTAATCGGATGTTTAATGTCTTTTGCAGAGTTTGAATGAAGTAAAAAATAGTTGCAACTTTATTGGAGTTTATTGTGTAGGAAAGTAATATGACGAATATTTTATATTTGAATATTTCAAGAATTTTTTAGCTTGACTTTATTCACTAGCGTGTCCCATGCCCTCTGTTACTAATACATGATATTCAAGAGTTGATCTGGCTAAAATCTTGCTCACTATGACCATTCTGGTAATGAGTATATCTATACATAGCTAGGGGGGATCCTCAGGTAATAGTCATAGAATGCATCATTGGGATCAAAAGAAAGGTATAAGTACAACATTGGGTGAAAACCAAATGGGAAAGAGCTAGGAAGGTTAAATGAAAAAGGTAGCATTTTATAGATAGCTGAGCTTTTAATGATAGGTAAGATATCAATAGGTTAGGCATACCTTTTACCACAGGAATAAGGGACTAATTGAGCAGAGGACTATTCAGAATGAATGCAAACTTTGGGAAACAATCAACAATTTATTGTTATATTTCTAGAGCTTTGAATATAGTAATGAAAACTTAATAAATGTGCAATTTTAGGCATGTATGAAGAATAACAAATTAAAAATATCTTTAATTTGAAATTTAAGAGTTCAGACTTTATTTCATTGGCAATTGTAGCTATTGAAAGATTTTGAAAGAAGGATGTGTCCTGATCAATGGAAAAGGAAGATTAGTTTAGGAACAATGATAAGTTTGTACTTTAAAGGAGAAAAAATGGAACCAGAAAGATCAGATAGGTCAATATTGGGATGCATACTTAAAATTTTTATTTATTGAGGCCTGAACCTGGATGATGGCACTAAAAAAAGAGAGGCCAGCATAGATGCAAGTGATATTACAAAGACTGAATAGATAAGACTGGATGCAAAAAATGAGTGAGAGAAAAGTCAAAATTAAACCCAAACCATAGAGAATAAGTTTTGATACCACTGGAAGAAAAGAGTAGTCAGAATAATTCATCCTATTCTACTGTATTTAAATTTTTTTTGTTTTCCATGTCAACACAGTTTCAAATAATCATTTTCTGAAAGTTTGCCATGCAAGTTATCTCCCTCCTTCACTACCCCTTCCCTGAGACAGCAAGTAAGATACGTTGTACATGTGTTTTCATAGAATACATATTTCCCTGTTCACATGTAGTGAAAGAAGATACACGTCACTTACATATTACTGAAAAATTAATGGAGGAAATAAAGCGAAGGATGGTATGCTTCAATCTCATTCAGATTCTGTCAGTTCGTCCTGTAGTGATGAACTCTGCTATTGACTTGATGCTTAAACAAATATATACAAGATAATCATAATCACTGTGAACGGAGAGTAGGAAGAAGGGCTGAGGACCTTAGACTTTAATTTTATATTAAATAACATTTTTTTCATTTTAACATCTAACATGGTCTGAAAGTACTTCGTAATAGGTCCCTAATATGAATGAACTATTCCATTTCCAACTTAGATTTTTAATATGTGAAATCAAACTCTTTTTAATTATAAAAGTCAAAATTAACCACTAATTAGGTGATGGAAAAGGTAAGTAGAATTGTTAAATTCAGTCTCAACATTTGTGGAATTTGGATTATTTCAATACCTTTAGACTAAAATGAGCCCAATCTATCTGCTGTGCTATGAATTTATAGTTAGCAACCAGGTATTGAAATCATGGTTAAATTAACCACAGAAGGACTCCTGAGAGCAATCCAAACTTTATGTGAAAGGATAGGAATATCATTGAAAAAATAAATAGGAAGTCAATGACTTCACACGTCTGGCATTATACCATGTGGAATAATGAAGAGAGTTGGGAAACGGGCATCGGGAGACCTGGGTTTGTATCTTGACTGCAAAATTCTTAGCTCTGTGACCCTATTAGCATGCTGAGGGTCACTCCCCACCCAGTAAAATAAGGGTATTTACAGTAATGTTCCCCTCTTTACAGTGTTGCAGTGAGGAAGGCGATGTGTAAACCAACCATTAGTCACGAGTTTCGTTATAATGTATTGATACTTCACGATTCTGATCCTATGCTATGGGCAAAAACACTGTATTTGTGACTGTTCTTTTGACTTTTCTATTTTAGTTCTGCTTTTTTCTCTCAAGGCTAAATTTCTGAAGGAAACAATAGCATTTTAATCTAAACAACGGCTAGACACGCTTTGCTTCAAGCAGATAAATCCACACCACACACTCTTTGAGAGACAGCAGAATGTAATGCAGGGATTTCCAATTTTTGTTTTATGTTTCTTTTTAAAATTCTGATAGGGGCCATTTTGAGGGTTCAACAACTTTGCTGGTGACTGCTTTCCAGATTGCAGCAAACATCTTCATACAGAGAAGCTTGCTGAATACAACAATGCTGGGCTTCTGGGCTCAGAACCTTTCTTTCATGGTTCTAAGTCTTTGCCTCCAATTGTCTCAAACAGAGATGCACATAATCTCAATGTCCTTGTCTAGGCTAGTGTGGAAAGGAATCAAAATGCCAATGAAAATCCAATTAGTCTGTATATAGTGGCTAATCCATTTGCCTAATCAACTTTTAAGACCTCACTGTCTAGATAAACCCAATTCTCATGCTAATGTATATGGCTCCTATCTTCAGACTTCCCTATATACTGATATGGATTCATACACTTATAAGCAGGGATTTATATTAGTGATCATAGTTACAAGGAGTAGGGTTATGCCTACACTATCCATGAAATTATTCCTGCAAAATTCTCTCTTTCTTCTATGGAGATTAATTCTTGGTCTTTAATATCTGTTTATTCTCAATATATTTTGTATATTGAATCTATACTAGTGATAATTAGATACAATCATTCTTTTGTATTTGATATTTTTCTTTCTTAACTTACCTATACTCATTTGGTTCTTGTAAAAGCTTTTGATTTTGGGGCCATTGAGATGATCTGTTTTAAATTTACTGAGCATTTGTTGAAATTGGGTATTAATTTATTTTGATCTTGTTCTCTTCTATTTTTATGGGGTGATGATAATCAGATTGCATATCTAGTTTGATTTTCTTTTTGCATAGTTGTATGTGGTTTGCTTAAGTCTAATTGTGGCCAAATTGATTTCTGCATTGTTTCTCAGAAAAGTTTTTAACCAATATGGAAGAGTGACCAAAAAAAGGAGACATACGTGTCCTGGAATCTTCCACGGTCTGCTTATTTCCCTAAAAAGCAAAGAGTAGTAGCAGCCAAGTACATTTTAGTTTTATAATACAACTTGAAGGACAACAGTATGCAAAATTAAATAGATAGATCCTCAGTTCTATGAAAATATATTCTGATAATTAATAATAATAGCGGAACTACTAAATTCGGACTCTCAAGGTCAAGCTATGAAAATCCAAAGTATGGGAGACCAAGGAAGAAAAAGTGAGCCCGGGGGCAATGTATACCTCTCCAGATCCATCCAAGATATCTCTCAGAGATGGCATTTCAAGACTAGCAAAGATGCCAAGAGAAAATCATACATCATTATGGTTCATATGTCCAAAAAAGGTTATTGACAGAATGGTATTTCCTATTCCTATTACAATGCCTTTACCTCCTTTTTCACATCTATTAGAATCTTCATATAGAACCATTCCTCCCTCTCATGACCACAGTTATGCAGAGACATCTTTCTGCACAGATGGAGAACAGTGTGGTGACTAGAGTAGAAATAAAACGGATGGAAGGAGAGGGGAAGCATTTGGACCCAGTCAATAGTGCTCAAACTCAAATAAAACACAGTCTACAGAGAAAGAGTGTAACTATTCTCTGCCTCAAGGAGCTTGCATACTATTAAAGAAAAAGTATGTATACAAATAGCTACATATTATACAAGATGCATGAAGTGTAAATGGAAGGTAATCTTAGAGGAGAAAGGGACTAGAACAGTGATGGTGAGTGCCCAAACTGCAACCCTCACACCATATGTGAACCCCCCTCTCTTACCCCGGACCAGGGGGGGAAGAAGTGTTCCCAATGGGCTACTGGGCAAAGGGGATGGTGATGAGAAATGTCATCAGGAACTCATGGATAGGGGGAGGAGGAACAGCCCACTCAGGCACCCATGCCATAGGTTCATCAACATGGATCTAGAATCTGATTAGACTAGAATAGTCCTTTTAAAGAAGGTGGCATTTGAGTAATAAAGGGATTCTAGAAATCAGAGATGAGAAGAAAGAACAAGAAGATTAGACTTAATGTCCTGTGGTTGGTTCTTAAGCTATGGCTCAAAACATTACCCATATCATTAGAATAAGGGTTCTTAATAGTGTGTGTGTGTGTGTGTGTGTGTGTGTGTGTGTGTTTGTATGATGGACCCCTTTGAGAATTTGATAAAGCCTATGATGTAGCCCTCCTCAGAATAATGTTTTTAAATTCATCAATTAAAATATATATAGTATTCAATAAGAATCCAAGAGTGCTGAAATAAAGAATTTTGATTTGTTTTTTATTTTTTCATAACAGACCAGATTGAATAACAAAATCTGTGCCTGGCACTGCTCTTCTACATATAATTTTTCATAGACAGAAGAACAAATCTAAATTCACAACATAATCACCTGTGATTCTTAACTTGGATCACTGGATTTCCAATGTAAAGTGTGAAAGATAGAAATATAGAAATTAATTAATATTTTCTTCAAAATTCATAAAATTAAACATTTTCATTGATGTTACATTCATTTTTACCTTTTTTTAGACTTTTGCACCCACAAAGCTTCTCTCCATGTCTCCCCATTGTTTAAGTTAATGTCAAAGTTTTTCAGATTAATGATATCATAATTAACCTGATTTTGTCAAGGTGTTAGATATTATTCAATGACATTTTTGTCATTTAACAAAATATTTAAGAAGTTTATATTCTTATTCTCAGAATCATTAAGGTATAAAACAAAGATAAATTTATTTTCGAGTGGACTCTTGTGTTAAGAATAATTATTAATGCTATCATTAATAATTTCCTTTCATCATCATTTGACTAATTTTGCTTCTTGATTTCCATTAAACTGTACAACTTAGTGGGCAGGATTTCTGTAAAATCTGTTTGGTGGAGCAACTATAACCTCAAAAGAGTTCAGCTGTCAAAAAAGAGTAACTTTTGCCATAGTAATGAAAAAGGAAGAGAAATATAACTTTGATTAACAGTGTTCCTCCCTGATATACATGTGTTCTTTATGCTAATAAAATATTGTTCAAACAGCTTTCATTTCCCTTTGTGGTTGAACATACTTTTGCAATTCTGCTTTAGCTGAGCACTTTCTTGATTTGGCAATTCTTCTGGGTACCATTAAGACTTCTAGTGAAAAAGCAAGGGTAGCAAAAAGAGAGAGAAAGTAAATGCTAAGAAAAGTTGGCAAATAGTAAAAGAAATTATTATAGAAGTTCATGTGATATAATAAATTAGGAGTGGCATAAAATGACACTTCATAAAATGACTATAACTAATGATACATTTTTTTACCCAAAGGTAAGATGAAGAAATATGGTTTCTTTGGAAGTACTAAAGAGCCTTGGAAAAGGGATAATGATTAAAAGTAGGAAATGCATATAATTTAAAACATATAAGCACTAGGCATTGTTGACTGAATTCTGAAGCCTAGCAGACTAAATTTATTTTTCAAAGAATTGCAGGAAAAAATGGAATTTGAAGGAGGAGAATGTTTGAGGGAAAAAAGAAGTTGGTCATCATGACATAGGCAAAGAACATCTATGGAGCCTTTAAGTGAATCTTAATACATAGAACATTTTCAAATAAATTAAAGAGACTATCTATTAAAAATATTTAGAAAAGTCCAGGTAATCTAGGGAGAAGTATGAACTACTAAGAAACAAATTATTCACAGAAAAATCTCTCTAACCAAAACGTTTAATGGATTCTAAGACAGATCTGTAAGTGTTAAGAAGTGGATTATTACTAAAATATTGCATTTTAATATACTTCATCTATATTTTCAAAATTATTACTAACCTGAAAATATAGATTGAATACCAGGGTCTTAGCATTCTCTCCTATCTCTTAACATTCCATCTCTTCTTACAGGACTTTGTTAATCCTTGCAGGATGTTAATTCAATTTCTCTTTCTTAGCACACATATTCCATGAACCAAATAATAGTGCCTTTTCCCCCTTGTCTCCAGGCTTTAGCATCTTTAAAAAAAAAGAAAAGGAAGGAAGGAAGGAAGGAAGGAAGAAAGGAAGGAAGGAAGAAAGGAAGGAAGACAGAAAGATTTGGGATCAAAGACCCTCATTTGAATCCTAGTTGTTTTTTACCAGTTAGGTGACTTTATATAATCAATAAGTCTAATAATTTTTCTCACCTATTAAGTGGAGATATATATATATATATATATATATATATATATATATGGCACTGTGAGGAAACCATTTGATCTCCCCAGGATTCAGTTTCCTAAACCATAAATTGAGGAAATTTGTCTATAATAACCCCAAATCTAATCTAGGTCTAAGTTGAAGGACCCAGGGAGTCTGTTTTATAGGGTTATGAAAATAACTATATTTTAAAATATTTTATAATCATAAAACTCTATGTGAGTGGTTTTATAATTTCTATGATATTGACAAGGATTTTATTTTAGGAATGTTTGTTAACTGTTGATAATACAAATTAATACAATCTAGTGGAGTGGAAAGAATGCTCTACTCAGAGTCATAGGAAATGAGTTTGAAACCCAATGTTGCTCTTTATAATCTTGAAGCCTTCTGCATCACCAGACTGGTCTTAGCCTAGACTCTCACTATGTAAAATGAAGGAGGTGGATTTTATAACCCCTAAACTATTATAAGCAAAATATACTTTTCACCCCTCTCCTAAAGCTAATAATACACACGTGCATGCACACACACAGTGAAAATTGCTTTTATATTATAGAAAAACATTTTTAATGGGAAAAATCAGGGTGACATCCATTCTTGTTAAAAGTTAGAATATGCCCAAATAACACATCTTATTTCTTTTTCTTCTAAAATAAAAGATTTTAGTTCTTTTCATACAAATGTTCTCCTTTAAACCCCATCCACCCCAAAGCTATCCTAGATTTGAGATACATTTCTACCCCCACACTCAAGAAAATATCTGCTGAGCCCCCTCTAATACCTGTATTTTACTAGTGGGAAATAAGACATCTCCATTCAAATAATAATAAATAGCCAACATTGATATTTACTTGGCTCTTACTATATGCTAGGATCCTGTATACTGAATGCTTTCCAATTATTGTCTTATTTGATTTTCACAACAACCTTGGGGTCAGATGCTATTATTATCCCATTTTATAGGTGAGTAAACTGAAACAAAAAGAGGTTAGGTAATTTGACCAGGTCTACTAAGTATTTTAGCCTGGATTTGAATTCAGTACTCCCTGATTCCAGGTCTAGCTCTCTATTAATTATATATGACTTTCTCCAACAATTTTTTGTACAGATCATATCACTGCTTTTATATATTTACTCCTTAAATTCTTTCTTCAATATATAGTAAAGAACTAATGGTTCTCTACCTAGTGAATTATGATTTATTTACATGTGGAAATTCTTTTTCACTGGTACTAATTCCTTTTTGTTCTGTTCTTTTCTGTCTTTCCTCACATGCTGTCATATCTTAATTGTTGAAACTTCGCATTCTTGAAGCTTCGAGTTTCCTCTTATTGTCACATCTGTGATATCTGTGATAAGGAAATCAAAGGAATTAATCTATAACTTCATGATTGATCCTCTGTCCCAAACTATAAAATACCTGTTTTACTCATCATCCAAAGTGCTCACTAATTGTGGCCTCCCCAAATGTCTGGCATGAACACAAGCTTGGAAATCCTGCCCATTCATCTAGTAAAAGCTTAGATTAAAGAAATGTTAAGTCCTGGGACCAAACTCTTGTGAAACTCTATGGATTCTCTCTTCTTGTCATGGCCCAAAGACCATCATACTGTCTCTAGCAATATCCTAGTTGTGACACTTCCTTATTTTCTCTTTTCTACTTTGGGGATGACAATTCTTACAACCATTTACGTGGTTGATTAATTTCTCTAGCTTGACAATATCTACTCCTATTTCAGTTTGGGGGATGAATCATCTCTTCCTTGTTGCCATGGCCTTCTTCTCATCCAGCCTCCCAATGGTATCCATATCCAGTTAATCCATACAGTCTTCTTTTAAACACATTGCATAGATTTATTCATTCAGAATTAATTGAATCAATTTAATACTTCTTTAAAACCTCTTTGTAGTATCAATACCCTCCTATCACCATAGTTCTCATTCTGCATGATATACCTCAGTTTCAAAATTTGTTTTTTAAGCTTAAAAGAAGCCCCCCAAATAAATAAAACATCACAAAATATAGCCTCATTTAGCACTAGATGAAGGGATTAATTTCACTCCCGCTTGTTGTGTTTACTTATCATTGTATTTTCATGTTGTTGGTTAACTTTGCATGCCACACAGCTTGCTTAACTGAATTTTAAAAAGAGATTTAAGTCCTAACTTTTTACTGAAAGATTCTTTTTTTAAAAATTAAGGACTAAATTTAGTTTTGCAGAATTTACAATTTTGGAGTACAGTCTGGTCTCCTCTCCTTTTAAGAATATTATATGCAATTTTTCTTTTGTTTTCTAATAAATCAGTAGTAATCCTGTATGATTTTGAAGGGTTTTTTCTTTTCATGTGAAGAGCTTTTTCTTAGTTGCCTACAATATTTTGTTGTCGCTTTGATCGTGATACTCTTTGCTGAGCTATATTGTGAGTTTCTTTTTGTCAATATCAAGACGATATTTTGGACGAGTTATATTTAGAGTTTCTCTTCATCTGTGTCAAAATTCTCTTGAGTGATACTTTTCTTAAGCTCATATCATCATAGATTTAAACAGATTTAGAGCCAGAAGAGTCTTTAAGTCTCGTAGTCCAATCCCTCATTTTACACATGAAGAAACTATGCCCTATAAAGGTGAAATAATTTGCATAACATGAGTACTGAGTTGTAAACCCATATGTTCCCCTTTGTCATATTTCTGTTCAGTTTTCAAGTATGATTTTTCGTAAAGAATTGCTCTTCTGGGGGGCAGCTGGGTAGCTCAGTGGATGGAGAGCCAGACCTAGAGATGGGAGGTCCTGGGTTCTAATCTGGCCTCAGACACTCCCCAGCTGTGTGATCCTGGGCAAGTCACTTGACCCCCATGGCCCAGCCCTTACCACTCTTCTGCCTTGGAGCCAATACATAGTATTGACTCCAAGACGGAAGGTCAGGGTTTAAAAAAAAAAAAAGAATTGTTCTTCTATTTTAGATAATTTTGATACTCCCCTTGGCATCCCTGTGTCCCTATGCCTCCATAGATAACTTATTTTCTTTAGATCTCATTGTTGAATTAATTAAATGATCTATCTATATTTTGGGGTGGGGGTTTTGGTTTAGTCACTGCAAAAGAAAGTATCCAGAAAACACCTCCAGCTAGGTTCATGGCTGTTCTTCCATTTGCCCTTCTTGTCTCTTCTTCCTGCTTAGTTGTATACTTTAAAACAACATGATCCTCAAAGTGGGTCGAATTTATATGTTCTATGTTTTTCCATTGCTCTGTAGGTGTAAAGAAAATGCATCTGCTCTTGGACTTGAACTTCATGTCAGTCTGTGTGATGTTTTTCCAGAGTGCAAAGTACTGATCATTCCCAGTAATATTAGTTACTAATTGTGAATAACCACGAAAAAGTAGTTCCCCTCCGTTGATCTTATTTCCTCCTTGATAAAATCAATGGATTCTACTAAATGATTCCCCTGAACACTCTGAGTTCTGTTTCCTATCATTCCATGACTGCCGTGGATTAGGAATCATGCAGATGCTGAATTGAGAGTGTTGAATAAGAACTTTTTTTTAACTTGTTGAAAACACTTCATAGCATGAATTAATTTAAAAAAATTTAAACATTCTTTGAATGGCAGGAAGCATGTAGCTCAAAACAGTCATTAAGACTTAGTATAGGGGGCAGCTAGGTGGCTTAATGGATTGAGAGTCAGGCCCACCTCAGCCACTTCCTAGTTGTGTGACCCTGGGCAAGTCACTTAACCCCCATTGCCTACCCTTACCACTCTTTTGCCTTGGAACCAACACATAGAATTGAACTAAGATGAAAGGTAGGGGCTTAAAAAAGAGATTTATCACAAATAGTATCAGGCTTCAAAAAAGGCATGGGTTATATTCCTGAGTCTAACACTAATCAGTTATACGAAATATGTTTTTCTTTTAAAAACAAGTCTATATGCTTTTTTATTTTCTGTAGCATTTTTTTTTAATCTGGAAAATTCAGTGTTTGAAATAAATATATATGAACTGGTAACTGCCACAGATTCCTACAGTTGGCTCTTTACCCCTCTAGGTCCAATGACTACATTTAACAATCAACATCACAAAGGCTCAGGGCTCAAGGAGGTAATAAACACCTCCATGAGCTTCATTTTCCTGCTCTGTCAAATGGACTTTTTTTTCTTATCCTATATGAGACCACATGACTATAGTTAAAAGGGAATTGGATTGCCTTGAAAAAGCACAGGCTCAATGTATTCAGATGGCGATGAAGGCATTTCACTCCCTCATTGAGAACATTGTCTCATGGTTCACTGAACAATTAGAGATCATTCTCCAAGAGCTCCTTTTCTCCTCATCCAACCCCCGCCAGAAGCCTTCTGCCACCATCTTCTCCTTTCCTGTATTTCCTATTAAGAAGTGGCTCTTCTTCAAAGCCAATGTCCCTTCTCCATAGACACCACATCCAGTCCATTTCCTCCAGCGGAAGCCCCTTCTACTCTTCCTCCTTCCTCGCTAGGCTTTGACCGAGGGCACTTGATAACTCCTCCTTGCAGAAGCAATGCATGAGTACCATTTGTTCCAATACCCACCAAGGTAGCAGAAGCAGGCATTGTGGAAGTCTTAGAGCTTGATTAGACAGTGAAGAAGTCAGTCAGGCGTTGCCTTCTGAATCATCATGAGTGTTCTTGACGTTTGTCTTGCCGCTGGACTTGGATGACTTTGGAAAAGAGCGATGCAAATGATTTTGTGCATCCCTGCCAGTTAAAACCACTTTAGGTGTAAGTGAAAAGACATCTCCAGTGATGTCACTTGTATCCAACCTCCTCTCTACAGGTTGATTCCCTGATGCCTAAAGACATGTTCATGCACTTTCCATTCTCAAAACAGCTGTCACTTATCCCATTCCTTCACATTAGCTCTCATCCCATACGAAGCCTCCTCTTTATGTCTAAATTCCTTGAGATCATCTACAAAATATGTTATCACTCCTTTTCCTTTCACTTTTTCATAACTCTCAACAATTGGGCTTCTGAAATAATAATTTCACTAAAAATTATTTTCCAAAGTTGCAACATTTTGTTAAATACCACATTTAATGATCTTTTCTCAGTTTCACCCTACTTGTCCTTTCTGTAGCCTTTGGCACTGTCAATAACTTTCTTCTTTTTGCTATTATTTTCTCTTTAGGTTTTATGGCCCTATTGTTCTCCTTCTGGCTATCTGAGCTTGCCTTCTCCATCTCTTTTCCTGCATATTCATACAAATCACACTGACTCATAGGAATATCCTCCAACTCTCTGTGCTGGCTCCTTTTATCTTCTAACTTTTTGCCAAATCTTATCAATTTCACATTCTCACATAAAACCTCTTCTTTTCACTGAAATTGCTACCACTTCGATTCAGTTGTTCATCACATCATGTCTGGACAATTGTGAGCGCCTACTTGTTGCTCCCTCTGTCTCAAGTCTCTCCCTACTCCAAGCTGTCTTCCACTCAGCTTTGAAGTTCTTAATTTCAAATTACATGTCTATATTGGTGCTTTATGCAGTAGACTCCAGTGGCTCACTCTCACCTTTAAGATAAAATCTTGATAATTTGTCTGCCTGATTTTCAAGTCTTACACAACCTAGCTCTCTCTGACTTCTCCATCCTTCTTACATTATGTACTTTACGTACATTATGTACTACCCCATTGTGTACTTCAGCATCTAGTGACAGTGTTGGTTATCTCCAATTAATCCTCTAAATATCTTGTTTCTATCAGTATTTTATTTTAACAATATTGCCTTTCTTTTTAAACCAATCACTCCTTGAGAGCTAAGATTGTCTTCTATTTTGCTTTGTGTCCACAAAATTTAGTACCAAGACTTAATAACTGTTTCTCAATAGGAAAATAATGAAAATGCACTTTTCCAGAAGTCATTTTATGAGTGATGCTAATAGAGACTTCAGACCTTTTAACATCCCATACAAACAGTGACCTATGCCTCATGTTTTAGTCATATTCTGACCCTGAAGAGTGTTCACAGTGACTTATAGACTCTGAATGTTAGAGGTTCAGATAAAATCAATATCCTTCCTCCATCAATCCCAGTTTCAATGAGTAAAATAAGTCATGACCAGAGATTTGAAGTGTCCTGTCCATGGTCAAACATAATAATACTATTGTAGATTAGTTTGTCTGATTGAATTAATATTCACTATAACCTAGCAGAAAGCATCACTTCAAGGGCAATAAAATACAGAGGAATCAAGAATCAAATTGTGATTGAATTAGGTAGGAGAGGAGAGGAAAGGAGGAAGATCTAGAAAGTTCCCGAAAAAAGAACATGGCTTGTTTTGTTTGTTTATAAAATCAGACATGATGGATAATTGATGACTCATATGTATGTTTTGCTGAACTTCCTTTTTATTCTTCTTTTAAAATGTTTTCATTGCAAAGAATGTTTTAATGGATAAAATTGTGCCTACAATCAGAGGACTGATTTGAGGACATATTAATGTCAAATTCTATTATTACCCCTCCCATAATTGATTTGAAAAAGACAGTATAACTGAAAAAATCAAGATGACAAAATAGATATAATGTACGAGGAAAGGTTTAAGAGTAAAATTTATGCCATATCAGTAATTTTTTGCCACAGTATCAGCAACAGTTCCTAATTGTTATTTAGTATAGATTACTATGCTCTTAACTTTTGTCCATTGTTAGATGTTTAAGCCTATTGACATCCTTAATCTCCCTTTTTATGTTGCATTGGCATCTTTTAACTTTAAATTCTTATTCTTTGCTATCAAATTTAAAATCATCACCTTTTTAGTCATCATTTCACAGTGAGATGAATGATTCAGATGCTGTTAATTCTAATTCCTAATTCTCTATTAACCACCAAAAAAAGCAAATACCACTACCCACTGCTCTGATCCACTCTTCTCTGTTCTACACTTTTTAAAAATTCACTTTGGGAGTAAATAAGGCTTATTAACCTCACTTAACCTTTTTTCTATCCTTTTATCCCAACTTATTTTGGTTAATTGTTGTAGCTGTTTTTTGTTTGTTTGTTTGATTGATTGTTTTTTTTTTTCAGCATGAGCACAGAGGATCTCATATCTGTGGTCCCCTTTTCTTTAAATGGAATCTGGGTATCATTAATGTATTATAGTAGTATTTCTATAAGAATAAGATCTAAAGAGTATAGTATCTAATATGAATACTAACCATATCTTCCCTTCTTTCCTTATTCCTACATAATCTAAATTCTACTCACACACATCTATCTGTAAATTGTAATATCAATCAGTAAAAATTTTTAAATATTATGTGCCAGGTACAGAGCTAGATACCGGTAATATATTGACAAATGGACCAGGGTCTGCCTGCATTCTTTTGAGCACATGTGTTATTGAAGGAGACATGTATACATGGAAGTTTTTTTTAATTATTCAAAATAAATGAGATAATTTGAAAATGGAGTAGAAAAAGGGACTCAAAACAAGGAGATCAGGGAAGAGCCTTATGGAAGGAGTGTTACTAGAGCTGAGATTTGAAGGAAATAAAGCATTTTCAGATAGAATACTGCATAAATTACCGACAGGAATGAAAAAAAAAACCACAATTTAATCATACAAACAAACAAAACATGCATTTTCACTTATATAAAATAACTTGTTGCTCACTGGGACCCTAAAAGTACAATAATTTTTGCTAATGACTTTGCTCTTCTCTACTATGTGGACAAATAAAAGTAAATGATCATTTAAAATCATTAATAATTTTCCTTTTTAAAAATAATTTTTTTATTTACTTAGTCAATTTAGAATAGTATTCCCTGGTTACAAAAATCATACTCTTTCCCTCTCTTCCCTACCCCCCCCCTTCCCGAAGCTGACATGCAATTACACTGAGTCTCAATCCACTGTGCCACCTCTATGTTCCCTTTTTTTCTGTTTTTTGAATGTGATGTTTATTTTGTTAACATTTATCAAGTTCATAGTAATAAAACATAATATTTTTAACTGAATGGGGCATCCTAGGTTATAGGCATGGCTGCTTAGTGAATTCCTCTTGCATGAACTACCACACGGGCAAGATGATAATGATTCTAGAGTGGAAAAACAAAACAACCCTTCCTAATCTCTGTCTGAATATTTTGAAATTATATATCACATAGAAAGGTCAAGGAAAATAAACTGATCCAGAAGACATCTCTTCTTTTAAGCACTATAGCAAGTTATTCTTCCTACCGTTGTCACAAGTCAATAGGAAGACCAAGAAAGTACACAGTAATTGTCATACGATATCTAAATACCAAGTTATTCTTGTTCTAGTCTGCCAAATCATCATGAATCAGCCCCAAAGCAAAGAACAGAAACCATTGGATGAACCTCAGGCACTCAACTAGAAATGTTTATTTTCTGGAAATAGTAAGTCCATCATTCAAGGAAGTCAGATGAATACATTAGGAATTTAGTATAAAATATTCTAGGAAAATATATTTTCCTTGGAAAATGACAAACCTCCCATTTGAGAAAAACAAAATGTTAATTAAATCAATAAAAAATAAGTGATTTTCTTATAAGCAAATGTTAAATGTACATTTCTCCAGAAGTAGGTAGTTCCTCATCAGTGTAGTTATTCCGGTAGGGTTACTTTTTAGGGATATGATCTGCTAAGATTCAAGTTGGACTAGATGACCTATAAGGCACCTTTCAACTCTGTGATTCTTTGATACTATTTGATTAAAGTATGTCATAGTTATCCCACATGTGTATCCCCAAAGTTTTTCTTTCTCTACATTTTTCTTCAGTGATCTCTCCATTTTCACTTCACTATTTCTAAGAAAATTCTACCCACTCTTAGGACTAGTTCAAATGTGACTTTGTCTATGAAACATTCACCAATATCCCTAACACAATTTATCTTAACTTCTTTATACCTTATATAGTACTTTGCTTGTGCCTGTCCAATGTACTAATATATAACTGGAATTATAACTATTTCTTTGTCAGTTCTCCTATTACATCTTTGTATCTCCTTATTGCTTAGAAAAATTTTCTGTGTATAATTTAATTCAAAGAGATTTAAGTGTCTACTATATATATATATATATATATATGACACTTTCTTAGATAATATGGATTCAAAGGTTTAAAATTGTACAATAATTCTTCTCAATGAAATTATAGCTTAATAGTTTGAGGTGGTGGAAGAAAAAGGGGAAAAAAGTATTTGGTAAATCCCAATTCTATGCCAAGCATTGCACTAAGTACATTACCACATTTAAGTGGGGAACAAGGTACAATATTATAAGGGGAAAGGAAATATTCACAAAAATTCCTCTAGGAAAAAATGTGGAGAGGAAATATTTTTGGCTAATTTGAATAACAGAAATTTTCATAGAATATCTGGTAGATTGTCATCTGAGTCTTGAAGGAGAAGATAATTTTAATAACTGTAGATGAGCAGAGGGGAATATGTTGTGGTCATGAGAAGTAGCCTCTTAAAAATGATGGAAATAAAAAAATTAAAAATGTTAGATATGGAAAAGTATGAGATAAGTTGAAGAAGAGTAAATAATTTATTTATTCTGGAAGGTAGGGTGATGGAGTAGGAAAAAAGGCTAAAGATGTATGTTGTCATTAGACCACGGAGATCCTTATATGTGACATTAAAGAAACTGTATTTCATTCCAAGTAATATGGAATCATTGGGGGCTTTTCAAAGGAGGTAGTAAGATGAAGAGGCATTTAATAACTGCATATTCAAGGGAGTAGCAAATTAATATTGCAAATAGCAAAGTGGTCATTCTTTAGTTGCAATGAGATATAATGTGAATCTGAGTAGAAATGAATCATTATGGATATCAATGACAATTATATAGTGCTATGACAAAAGAAGTAATGACAAATATAGCTTTCAAAGCATTTAAATCTCAACTAACGAAATTTCTCTAAAGCAATTATAAGGCTAAATCCTGTGCTGGATGATAAATGAACAGAATTTAAGCCATTCTCATCCTTATGATTTTTGAAAAAGTTGATACTTGAATAATCCTTAATTTCTTTCTTTATCCTTTCCTTTTTAAAAACGCCAAAGATCAGTGAGTTAATATTAGCTTATTTGAATGTTGTGATGTAATGTACTTGTTTTTGTAATCAAAGTGCTAGCCTTATTCCTCTTATGGATCTTTCAAGCATCTGGCCAAAAAGAATTTACAGAGTGTTTTGATTAGAATAATTTGTATCCTTCAGTACACAGCAAAATTATAAAGACTTCATGCTTCAAATGAAACTGAATCATTATGGATTTTGCATACCAATGCAATAGTGTTTGAGAACTAAATAGCATCATGAGATTTGTGGTTCAGAGGGACCAACATTCTCTATCAACTTTGAGAGCATTTTTTGACTTGTGATCATTAAACTGGAAGGCAGCCTTGAGTCATATCCATGATAAGACAGAGACAAAAGGAAGGAATGGATATGTCAAGACCTTATCAGTAGCTGCTGTGGAGATCAGTCTTCCCAGATCTATAGAGAACATAATGAGACCTGGGAAGAATTGGTGACACAGGGACCACTGAGGGAAACAAAAAACTGAAAAGACATTGAAAGGAGAAAACCAAAGGAAGACTGAGTTGAGATGAGGCAGAAGGGAGAAAGATCAAGGAGGGATATCAGCCCCTCTAGGAATCTTGAGACAAAAGACTTTTTTTGAAGTAACAAGTTTTATACACTTTGAGAACTTTGGAAATTTTCACGAAATGGTTTGCTCTTTTTTTTTTTCAAATTCCTCTTCCAAATTCTGTCTTTAATAGTGTATTAGTAATAGTGTATTAGGGGCTTCTGGGTAAACATGCCAGCAGTCTAGGCTCAAGACTCATCCTCTCCTCAGCACCCACTGATATAGAGTACCTCAAAAGACCAAAAAAACTAAATTCATAAAAATGAAGGGACCCTATATTAGGGCTCAGCATTGAAGGTACGTGGGATTTGGGCATTTCCACACTATAAGTGGGTAAAAAAGCTTCCACCAAAACCATGAGCTGATCTACCCTCTCCAATCCCACCTATAGAGCCAGAGTCAGAGCCAGCATGAGCCAGAATCAGTGAGCAAGGGGCACCTCTAGAGTGAGTGAGGGCACCTCTAGGTCCTTGGGAGCTGACTAAGACCACCAAGGACCTACCCCTGAGAGCAGCTACACCTGAAACAAGAGCAGGCTGAAGAGTGCAGACCATGGGCACGCACGGGAAAATGGCGCAGAGAAGGGCAGCAAACAGAAAAAGCTGCAGAGATTCAAGGGCTTGCCTCAGACAAAATTGTTGCTCCTTAGCTCCAAAAACAGAGAGCCTGCCCTTCTCTCTCATATTTCTGACTAAAAAGGGAAGGAAAAACCTCCACAGTGATAGCAAATTGTGCCCAGGAGCAACAACCTCCCTCCAAGAAAAACAGGAAGAAGGGGATGAGCCTGGAAAATTTGATGGGGGAAAAATCCAGTCTACAGAGGAAATATAGGAGGAAATTCAAATAAACCCAAAACCTTCCAAAAAATGGAAATTGTCCAGAAGCTCTTGAAGAATTTAAATTGGAGCTTATCAAAAATCCTTCCAGCAAGAAAAGTGTGAAATAATTCAAAGAGAAAATAGCAGTTTAAACTTCTCATGGGTCCCACCAAGTAATAATTTTTTGAAATTGACTAGATAAAAAAAATGTGTATTAAAAATTATAATGAACTTCACCTCCAACATAAAGAGGACAGAGTTTAATTAGATATAAATACATATTTAAATCAGCACAGGGAGTCAAGCCTCTCCCTAAATGTTAGGAATTTTCTTAATGGTTGGCTCTGAGCTACTGTGATTATACTCTTAAATATATTATTGGTTATAAACTCCATAAAATAAGAGGAAGAGACTCTATATAACTGGGAATCCATCATATTACTCCTAGTATCTAAAATGAGTTGATTGTTGAATCATGGAATGAGTGATTAAATGTCTAGAAATAAAAGGTGAAGTGAAATAAGGGATTAGTCTGAGTCAACCAACTTTTCTTTATAACAATGTTTGTGATGACTGATGTCATACTAATAATATTTCTTTTCTAGAAATGTGCTTTTTAGAACCATTTGAGTTTGGATATTCTTCTGTTCATTTTGTTGGAAAAGTACATTGTTAACCCTATTAATATATTTGAAACTTTTAATATAAAATGAAATAGTGTGATTATCATTAAATCATAACATCAAATCAATAAACATTTATGTACCACCCACCATGTAGCAAGTATTGTCCTAAATATCTGGGATAAAAAACAAAGGTAAAAATGGGGAATGCTTTCAAGAAGTTTATATTGAAGCATTAAGTTAAGTAAGATATCTTACCTATTTTATCCCACCTCCCCTTTTTTCTTTCTTCTATGTGGAAGCTCACAGTGATCTAAACATGGAGGTATTGTATAGAATGAAACACTCCCAAATTAAGTCACATTTATGTGCAGGAGCTTTACCAAAAGCTTAATTTATTGAGATTTATGCTCACTCTGCAGGCCTATGGAGTCAAGTATAAAGTAACCTTGAATACGAAATAAATTATTTTATCAGGGGCACCCAGATAATTAATCAAAAGTATGCATGTTAAATTGTGTTTCCAACGTCTCCCCACAGATAATATTTGGGAAGCAACAAAGGCCTTGCAGATTCTCTTTTAATTGAGGAGAAACAAGTGCTTAGTCTGTCCAGACACTGGGCTTTGCTCATTTGATAATCAATATCACGACTGCTAATTGTGCTTTCCTACGCAATCAGCTAGATGCTGTGAAGCCTCAAGATACTTCTCATTAGGAAGTCAGTCATAGAAAGCCTGCTTTCGGGATGCCCGAGAAGGCGAAGGGTCTGAATCCGTATGTAGAGTAGGAGACGTCGTGTAGTAACACGTCCAGTCTTCCACGCCTATGTTTCTGCTGAAGCCGAGTGACGGTTATCGACTCTGCATTCACTGCCCTGTTCGCCAGTCTACAACACGAGGCTGACCTCTCTGTGAGTAACGGTGAAGGCTTTTCAAAGCGATTCTTCTCTGCATTGGAAGGTGTCAAGGTCCAACATTGAAATACACATTCTAGTGGGTTGTGATGGACATTGGACGGGTGGAAACAGTAAAGAAAAAACAGGCATCGGAAGTGGCAGCAGAGAAGCGACCAGAGGCAGCTCTAGGAGAGGAGGGAGGAGACAATAAGCGCTGCATTCTTTCAGCGATGGTCAAGAGAACAAAAGAGGAGCTAGGACTGGAGACTCCATTCTCAGGGACACTGAAGCAGCCTCTGTGGACTGGGTAATGGAACTGTTTACTACCTCACCAGTGTATGTATCAGAGACGTGGCACCTCTCTAAACATTGCTGAAACGGAAGGTTTATGTGTACTTCTTCTGAATGTCAGTGAGTGTCAGAAGGAGCCAGAAGGCTTGGCCAAAGATTACAATGACTTGGAGGGAGGGTGAAGAATAGAGTGACAAGGATAGGTTGATGTCGTTGGTACCACTTTAAGGTTAGGGATATGGAAGAGAAAAGGCTGGTTTGGCAAGTCAATATCATGTTAAAAATAGGGTTTTAAAATGTAATTTGGATATTTGAATCCTGACAACATATTATAACAACAGTGTCCTTGGAAAGAAGTGAACCTAAAAGAGATGAATAAGAATGCATTTGTCTAATATCTCATGAATCTAATATAAAAAGGCTTAAAATTAAAATGAATGAGAAGGGAAAGAAATTCCCTATATATTCATCAAGTTAGATACCATCGATACAATTAAGGAAAAATATGAGTGGAGACACCAAGAAGTTCATGGGAGCCAAAAATCCAAGAAAGGAGTCCACAATAAAAATCAAACAAGATTCAACCCTGGGAAATAAACAAAATGAACTAGACAGGCTAACACAAATAGATGCATTTGATCATAGTTGTGCATCTGATTATATAATGATACCTATGACTAGACTCTCACTCTCAAATAAGTATTCCTGATTTAAAAGAAGTTGAAAGGGAAAAGGGGAGGGGAGCGAAGAAAGAATGGCAGAGAATATATGAATGATAATAAGTTGAGGGAAACACAGACACGATTTTGGCCACTTGGACAAAATACAAAATACAAAGAGAAAATGGATGAGTTCAGCAGACAAATTGCAAGCCGTTAATCATAGCACAGAGGGATGATATAGTAATAATGAGGTATTTAAATTATTCAGCCACCAAGTAGAGCTCTCTCTCAGCCAAAAACTGATCTTTTAAAAATTCTCTTAATAATTATTTTATTCTTTAAAAAGTGATGGGCAATTCTGTGTCAGATCTGATACTCACTAATGTTGAATAAGTAGTTGGTTGCATAGAAATAATAAGAAGCAGCAGGAAATTACCTGTAATATAGATTTGAGATCAAAAAGAAGAAAACATGGGTAACATGATTGATTATCCCCATTCTCCCATGACTGTTTAATTTTTTTCTAGCTTAAATTTCTAGAACCCTGAACATTTGGGGGATGCATCAAACTTTTGCCATTGACTCAAGGCCCCCCAACTCTGTCCCCTTGTTAAGAGCCTAGTGACTAAGCTAAGACCCCTGTTCAATTTTATCATTTAAAAATCAGAATGGGTTTTAGAAAGATAAATTTACTTCAAAATTATAGCAAGGACCAATGTAGAACTGCAAACACCTTGAGGACACCTTCTCCTAATACCACTTTAGGCTCCGAAGAGGCTATGGGAATTATACTCAGTTGATCTCTGTTCCTTTGTATCATTAACCCAACTAAGTTAAAGTGCCAAACCATAGATTCCAACTTCAGGTGTTCCTATTTTCCGTACTCCTCAGGTGTCGTTGCTATACTTCCTGTAATTCCCAGACTAAATCAATGTAGACGACAATAGCATTGATGGCAAACAAAGAAGGTAAATTCAGCCTTAAGAGCACAGGCACCAGTAGCAGAGAGGAGGTGTCACACTGGACTGGCCCTTGGTCAGTCTCACATTCGGAGTGTTGAATTCAATTCAGGGACCCCCACTTTAGGAATGACACTGAGAAACTGCAATGCCTCGTGAAGCCAACGTCTTTCGTCTTTGACACAGACTGCTTGAAAGAGCCTTAAATGTTAATCTTTAAAAAGAGAAATCAGAGCGCATATGGGATAGATGTCCTCCAATATTAGGAGGACTTAAATTGGACCTCTTTGGTTCCAGAGGACAGAATCAGGATCAATTGATAGAGGGTGCAAAGAGACAAATTTGGCATGGATGTTGCGTGTAGGATATTGAGAGCCCGTCCAAAGATAAAATGATAACCCAGCAGAAAGAAAGGAGGTTCCCACAAATTGGCAGTGGTGAGTCAGGGCTTGGATGACCGCTTATTAAATAAGTGGTAGTGGGAATAGGTACACGTGTGTGGATTCACACATATGAACATATGCAGGTATTCACTAGACCGTGATGCGTGCGAGAAATACACGTATTGAAAAGCAAATCAATCCACTTATGCATGCAGATAGCGGACAAAAATCAGAAAAAGCACACGCAGGAGAATATATACCTGACCTATACCGAATGAAGGGGCTCTCGTTGGGAGGGAGACATTTCATCTCATTGTCCCATGTATCTCAGCTGAGAAGGAGGACATCATCCAGGTCACAACTCCTCTACATGTCGCCTCCTTTCCAAAATCTTCCCAGATAGTGCCTTGCTGCTACCTCAGGTCTGTATGGAGGGAGATTCCCCATCCAAACAATAACCACTCTCTCCCCTCTGCTGTCTTCATATGCCAAGAAGAGCCCCCAGAAAGGTAAATGCCAAGCTATATGGTCATTTAGTCTTTACATTCATTTTATATTAATTTCTTATTGTTTTTTACTATTAAACACTATATTTATTCTCTATAAAATGTGTTTTGGGTATGTATTTTGGAGTCTCTAGAATGAATTAATTGGATTTACATTGATTCATATGGAAATAATTGCCTCTGTCGTCACTGGTTTCAGATTTCGGGGATTGTTTTCAGAGAGATTATCTATGAAAATCGAGGTATTACTTTGTCACGGTTCTATGACTGTACCTTCATTCCTTGAAAGGGTTAAGATGCTGAGCCTGCTACAAAGCAGTGACTGCGACACTGAGGAAAATAGAATCAAATAAAATTAGAGCAATGGAATAAATTTCTTTTGTAGGCAAGAATATGGAGTGGAAGAAAACTACTTTAATAGGAATAAAAGTGCATTCTATTGAGTAAATAGAAAAAAGTTTTCCTTGATTAAAATTGTTTTACTTTTTATGAAATAGTTCAGTGATTTTAGGTTGAGTCACACACAATTGTGTAACACAAACAATATTTTGCTTCAATGCTCTACTGTTTGACCAGCAAAACATTTCTATGCCCATCCTACCCACTTTGTTTCTACTCTTCTTTTCCCATTTGCTCCATAAGAAGCACATTTTCATCAGTCCTAAGTGTGCTCAGGGGTAGCTTTAAGACACTGTTTCACTAGACCTTTCCCTGAGCACTATTTCCAGAATGGATGAACAGGGTACTGCATAGGTATTTGGGAGAAAAAAACTGACTCAAGCTAATCTATCCTCACACTAAATAGTCACGATAGAACAAAGAAACCCACATACAAACTGCATCGTCTTGGAAAACTGCACATTTCTTTAGAATGAGAAATAGGCTCAGCACAACCATGAATATTTCTATAAATGCGATTGGTTCAGCCTTTTCCCCAAGAGTGAGTGGCCTATTTTCACAATGAAACTTGCACTTGCTGACAGAAATGACACCTCCCATTTCCCCAGACTTTCATCTTCATTATTTTCAAAAATTAGTTTTAAGTGCCAGTTTTTAATCCATTATTATTCACTGTTCATTCTGACAGGTTGCCATAAAATCCGTACTGAGGAAAACAAGGGAACAAAATAAAGTAAATGAACCTGGATAGAGTTCTTGGACAGTTACTTAGCAAGATTAGAAGCTCAACTTCTAAATGTATTTTATTCTAACTTAAAATCAGAGTTCTGATTAATGTCCACTTTTTCTCCACTTTATTTCCTATTTAAACGAATACAAATGTCTAAGTTCATTTTCCTACAAAACCTTCTAATGGTTCACCATGTAGAACATTGAACATTTACTAAACATGATGTGCAAAGCACCTTGCATAATGGTAGACACAAGGGATATGGAGACAAAGGTTCCTGGTCTTCATACAATTTATGTTTGTCTTGGAGGAGCATCTCCACTAACACAAGAAAATGCGACACAATTTTTTAAGTTAAATGGGGCAAAGCATTAACAATCAGGAGAATCTTCCTATACAAAGATTTAGAAGTGGAGGTAGAATCCTAAATTCACTTATTATTATTTATTTGGCAGCAGTAGTAATAGTAATGACAATAATAGGAGCTAAGAAAGAGAGATTGACAGAGAGAGATAGAGACAGAGAGAGAGACAGAGAGAGAGAGAGAGAGAGAGACAGAGAGAGAGAGAGAGAGAGAAAGAGACAGAGAAAGACAGAGAGAGAGAGACAGACAGAGACAGAGATTGACAGATAGAGACAGAGAGAGAGAGACAGACAGAGACAGAGATTGACAGAGAGAGAGAAAGAGACAGAGAGAGGGAGAGAAAGAGACAGAGAGGGACAGAGAGACAGAGAGAGAGGGAGGGAGAGAGAGAGAGACAGACAGACAGACAGATTGACAGAGAGACAGAGAGAGAGAAAGACAGAGAGAGAGGGAGAGAAAGAGACAGAGGGAGAGAAAGAGACAGAGAGAGAGGGAGAGACAGAGAGAGAGAAAGGGAGGAAGGGAAGGAGGGAGGGAGGGAGACAGAGAGAGCTTGTCTAGGGGCACATGCACATAGGCCAATTTAACTGGAATGTAGATAATGTGAATAACAATGATGTGGAAACAAAAGGATTCCAATGAAAAAATCTGTCCATTAGAGCAAAAAATCAGTCACGTATTTGCAATTACATGTATAATATCAAGAGTGATAAAGGTCATTTGCAAATTAATTATGGACTACCTTCTACAGTCCCAAGCCTATTCCTCTTCATGCTTAGGACAAGGGGCTTTGGTTTTGAGTAACTGAAGTTATGGTGTGGTTAAGAACATTTAAGTGAATGGCAATATGGGCCTTCTAATGTATCTTTTAAAGGATGTTGCTGAGAGAAGGCATGGGATCCCCACATACTGGGATAAAGAGGGATACTCCAAAAGCTCTGTCTGACAGCAAGATGAGGAAGCAAATATAATCAGGCCAATATTTTAAAAATTAAGACAAGTGAGTAGTGACCAAGGCCCAGTACCTCTCCATGATAAACACCGGAGGCGCTAGACCAAGATAATTCCAAAAGCAATTATAGCACTTTTTTGATTTGTAAATTGCTCTACTGGGTACAAATTTAAGATCCTTGACCTGTAACAATTAAAAAAAAAACTGACAACCTTTCTGGTCATTTTTTTTTTAAATAAGAGCTTAGTCAGTACTAATGGACTTTTTTTCTCCTTACTCCATTCCCTTCTACCACTGATTTATCTTTACTTGGATATGAAAGAGAAATACACAGTATCTTATCTCTACCAGAGAAAATCAATTGACAAGAGAATTTTACAACCCATAGGCGAAAAAGAGGTGCCATCAATATATTAGGAAGGAAAAACTCCTGGGCTACAATGAATTAAATGGGGACTGTTTCACCTCAGGCTCTGCCTCCTTATTGACAAATAGGTAGCATCATTTTAAATGGCCACTGGTATCATCTCTATCTGCTTACTGTTCTTCAAGAGAAATGTCTAACTGAGATAAATTATTTCTAGCTCCTTCAGAAAGGCAGGGGCAAGGAAATGAATAACCCTTATTCAGCCTTTTTATTTATATTTTTAGCTGCTTCAGTTGGTTGAATATTAAATGGAGATTTCCTTAACCTTTTTTGAAAGTAGCAAAAATACAGGGTTTTGAATGCCTATTTTGTCAAAAAGATAATTGACTACTTTGACTGAAGAATCTATTTGCAGGAATTTGTCAGGAGGAGAATGCTGATTCTGAAACAAAGAAGGTAGGCAGTCAAACTGCTTGGCATTGTCAAAAGAGCCTGGTGTATTTTAATGACAAAGATTGCTAGGGAAGGGGAATCATTTTGTGGATTGCAATGTTTGTGGGGAAGAGTGCTTACTGCATGGCATTTAACCTCATTATCTCTTTGTGGATACTTCAGGAGCCTTTCAAACACTACAATGCAGGGGGCAAAAGGGAGTAAGAATAAAGAAAGGAAAGATCAAAACTATGGTTCCTCCAGATAACCTCATGAAAGAGGTTTATTTGAAAAGGATGTAATTATCTGACTACTATTGAGGTGCTCTTATGTCAGATTACCTAAAGAGTTCATGTATTATTTGCATCAACATGAATTTAAACCTCTGTTCCACTTCCAAAAAAGAATGAATTTAATATTTTCCCCTTAAATCATTCTTTCTAAATGATGAAAGTCCCCATCATTAAATTTGTCTCATATCATTTAACTATAATGTATATTTGTGGTTTTCCTTACTTTGTTTTGAACTGAATAAAACAGTCAAAACAAAGATAGAAACAGATATAAAAGCAAAAACAAAAACATCTCCTATGTTAATTACCTTTGAAAGTCACATTTCTTCATTTTTGCTGTCAGTGCCCATCTGCTGTGAAGAGATGGAGTGAGGAGGAAAGAAGAACGTAGTTTAAGATAGACAGGAGGTGTTGTTATATAATGGTTTCTATTAAATTAAATCCTTTTATCTTTCTCTGTAGGTTAAATAAATTCCAAAGTATTTTTATATTAACAAAGTGAATTGTTAATTGATGAATATAAAGAATTCAGAGAAGCATGAAAGACAAAAGGAACTGATACAGAGTCCCATAAGTAGAACCAGAAAACAAAGTACACAGGAAAATAATTAAAACCACTCCAACAAATCAATTGTATAATTGTAATGATGAAAGAAATTGGTCTTAGGTAAAAGTTGAGAAATTGCTTTTCATTAGTTATCTATCATTATCTCAATGAATATGAAATAATGCATATGCTATTAAACTCAATTGATGGCTTGGGTGAACTACTTATTTTCTCATTAAAATAAAACAAACTTTGTTAAAAAAAATTTTTATTGGGTAGTAGTGGGAGGAATATATTTAGAAACTTAGATGCATCCACCTGGATAGAAAGTTGTATTTAGAGTAAGGAAGACCCACGACCCCATCCCTTCTTAGACATCAGCTGTGTAACTCCAGACAACTTATTTAATATACCACATCCCCATCTGTAAAATATGAATACTAAAGAAAAATTGATAGAAAAATGAAAGAAAAAGTGTAAAATGCTTTGTAAATTGAAAAGTACCATGTAAATGTTCGGTAGTAGTCTCTTGGTAACCAAGGATGACGCTATTATTATAACTATGATATAAAATATCAATATATAAAAGTAAAGTTTTAAAATAAACCTGTATTTTAAATAATTTCTTGAAAACGTACTTTCACATTACTCTTCTTGACTTTTTCCGTTGTTCCAGAAATGAAAAGATTATCCCTAAGTCATCTTTATATTGCCTTTAGGATTAATGTCTCTCATTTTCATGTTTGCCATTTCTTCTTAGCATGATCCATGCTGTAAATAAGGACAAACTAAAAGGTTGACAAAATAATACAACTGATTATGTTTGAAATTTTAAAAGAAAGCTATATTCTGGGCAAAACAGTGGAGCAGATATTTTTTGGTAGAATAAGGGCAAGGAGCTTTGTTACTATAGAAATTTACAGTAGATGAGGTCTGGAATCAATCTTCATTCTGGACAAAAACATTCCTTATGATTCTAATTGTTCTTCTGCAAAGAAGCAAATTCAAACATTTTAAAATGTGAGTAAAAACAATATAATGCTACTGAAATGAAATTTAATTTTTCATCTTCCAGGTTAGGTTACACACACACACCCAAACACACACACACACACACGCACAGAGCATAAAAACAGATCAGGAGAAAAGTTATGAAATTTAGAATGTCGTGGTGCACAGTCCAGCAATGAATAAGAATTATCTATAACCTTTGTTATGAATATTTTTCTGATCATTCTATTGTAAGTTTAAATTTAGTTTTTTGCTAAATATAAAAGTTATAAAGCAATATTGTGGTCCCAGATTTAAAAATATTATAGCTTAAGTCAAAATGACTGCAGCAGCTTTATTTTACAATGAGGTAGGAAAGAGAGAAAATGGAAGAAAGAGACAGAAAGTACTGCCTAGCTACAAATACCCTAAGCTTAATACTAATGTCTCTAGACTGCAAAGGTGAATCTCACCAGAATCCAAAGTCCTAATCAGGAAACTCAAATCCACGGAGTCAGAATCTACCAAGAACCTTCATTGCACATAAGGCTAAGACTGCCAAGAATCTCACTAGAACTCACGCTGGAGGGCATGTCCCACCAAAGCACCAGTGAGCAGAGAGAGGGTCTCTTCTCCAAAGACCCAAAGGAGGAATCACGCCATTCACCACCACAGCATCCAAGGGAAGTAAGTGTCTCTTCAAGCACCAAGGCAGGGATGACTCCAAGCCAGAAGATCCAAAGAGAGAAGAAGAAAAGTCCTGAATCTAGGAAACCTTTTTAGAATCCTTTTTTCCATGTCACTTCCTGTTTCTTCCTCTCTTTACAGGAATCAATCATAGCTTCCAAACTGCTTAGAATTTTTGACTTGTGGACTCTTCCATGTGGTGACTGGTCAAGTGTTAAGTGGGATGTTTTCAGGTTTTGATTGATTAAACTAAAGGTTGCTGATTGATTACATTACAAATAACAAAGAGAGAATTCTTTCTTTAATATATATATGATTCAGGATTCTGTTTCTAAGACTCTGTCACTATAACTAAAAATAATGTAGTAAAAATGGTGGATTCAGATTTTTGAGTAAATGTGAATAACGACATCGCTCATCTCAACATTTCTGCCATTTAAGGTTATGGTTGTGGGGAAATAGCTCTTAAATGATGATTTTATGAAGCCGTTACTAAGGCCATGTCTAAATTATATAAACGATTTGAGCATAGGAATTAGGGTTGTAAATTTGTATTATAGGCTTTTTTTTTTTAATCCAGATTGGCTATCAGCAAATTGGTGTCTAATCCTGTCAACATTCTATTTTTAAATGGACAAAAGTGAAACTACAAGAAAGTCTGGATCAAAGTAGTTATAGTATCCGCTAAAAACTTTGTCTTACACGTTCGTTATGAAGTCTTAATAACACATCACCTTTGCAGGTCTTAGAGAAAAGGCAAAAGCTCCAAGGCTTTTCCCTAATATTGATGTTAGAAAAGAAAATGGAGGCTAATAGCATTACAGTGAGAACTAGGAGAGCCAAGGTCTGTTTCTGGCTCTGCTACCAAGTTTCTGTGGGACTTTGGGCAAATGAAACTTTGAAACCAGGTTTTTTGGGTTGCTGTTTGGTTAGGGGTTTTTGTTGTTTTTACCAGTAAAATGAGAGGGTTGAATTAAGTGATATATAATTTCTTTTCCACATCCAGAATTTTATGATCCTATCAGATGAAATAAGTATTCTGTGCTGTTCTGGAATCAAAATGACATAAAAATATATTTTTGTATATACATATGTAGAGATCTATAAATGAGAGCTTTCTCTGAGACTTCTGCTCAATCAAGGAAGCATCTCCTTTTGGTTTCTTTAGTCATAGTGTGTGAAAAAAATAGCCCTTCAGGAAAAGTTTTCTGGAACTGAGCTGAAGTTCTGTCCTGAGCTGCAAGTTCTCCCTAATGGTCTCTGTATCCGCTGGCATTATTTTTTCCTAGAGGAGATCCATGGGCCTTTTGGTTCACCTACTCCACCCTAAACTTGCACTCAGACTCATCCACATTAACATACCCCAAGAGGAGGCATTTAAATATACTAGAAAGAAAGATAAATATTTTAACAGCATAAATAGACTCAAATCCTGGTTCTGATCCTCACTAACCATGCAGGCATAAGTTAAGCACTTTAAACTTTTGAATTTTAGTGTCTTTATATAAAATGAATATAAGAAGAAAATTCAAAGAACTTAATTCCCTTTCAATGGTTAGACATACCTATTGATTCAAACACACAGATTGAATGATCCCAGATTTTTGGATTAATCAGTTTGGTGGGCAACTTCATAGACTAGTATCATATTTACCAGTATCCAGGTTAGCAAAAAATGTTTCTATTTCCAATGCAAATGAACATTTTTTTCCAATTTAAAATAATATTTCTCAGCATTTTGGGTCTGGATTGATTATTTTGCAGGGTCATTTACCTAGACGAAACTGCTGTCAGTTTTCTTATTATTGCTATTCAGTTGTTTATTCATGAGGTAGTAGTGGATGGAGTTTCATAGTAGAAAGTGCCCTGTATTTGCTGTCATGATTCTCCAGTTTAAATCTTTCCTCTCTTTCAATTATGGCCTCTGCAAGTGTGAGTCTCTAGATCTCAGTTCCTAATCTATAAAATGAAGAGATAAGACTATTACCTCCATGGTCTCCTTCAACTAATATGATACTATTTTAAAAACATAACCTAAAGCATTATTTGTTATAGATAGTTTAGGGGGAAATGGAATGCTCTTCATATTAGGGATTGGGTGACTTGTTCCATTTATTTGGGACTTACACATTTACCAACTCCCCAGGTATTTGAAAGCATTTCCTATTTCACTATTGAAATGGGTAAAATACACACTTTTTATTTATTTAAATGACCCTTAGTTTGTGAAGAGGTTAGCGACTCTCACTCTGGGAGAAAATTGCTTGCTTACACATAGAGAAAACTGTTTAAATAAGTTTTGGAAGGCGAGAGTCCAGTGTTTAAGGGAGGCTCAATTAAGATAAGACCTGAAGACACGGCTTCTGCCTTCTGACGTCTTGCTGACTTTCCACGTGATGTTCATTTATAATAAAGTGAAATCATATTTTTCAAATGTGAGTCATAAATAATAGCGCTAGCACTAACTTTCAAAGTCATCTCCAAATGATATTTTTCAGTCCATTACATTCATCTGCCTTGTACAAGTTCTCCTGTAAGTACAGGGCTGGAGAAATACTGAAAGTTTAAGTACAATCCCCAGATTGTCAGGAGGACTGATTAATTTTATACTCTCCTATTTTCTCAACAATCTTTGTCTTCGGCTCGGATAAATGCAGTGTCACTCTAGCTTCGCTTGGCAATCTTCAGATTGTCAGAAGAATGGATAGGCTGGCGCTCTTTCTTCTTGTTACAATCTTTGTCATGAATTCTCACAGACCTTTTAATGGCTGATAGGTTCTCATTCTCATTACATATCCTCATTCCCATAACAAAGATTATAATGAAAGAGGAAAATGTCATAAAATTAATCCATTCTCATAACAGTCTGTAATGAGGACAGAAAATTGAAGAAAATTAATCCATTCTCATAACAATCTGAAGATTGCAATGAGAACAGAAAATGGCATGAAATTTATCCTTCTTGTGACAATCTTAAAATTGTAACAGGCCAAGAAGCAATGCAAGATTAACTCGCCCTGGGGACAAAGGCTCTAACTGGAACTGAAAATCATACCAAAGAAAATCCTTTGTGTTCATGAGAGACAAAGCCTAAAATGCTAATGTCTCTGCCCAATTGGGGAGTCATATTAAAATCAGTAACTGTTTTAAAGTGCCTTTAAAAATCTACAGACTGACACTTCAGTAATGACTGGAAGTTCATATAAACAGGATCCTCCACTATCATGTAGACTTTGAAGTCAGAAATGGTTCAGCAGGAAAGAGAGTGAGGGAGCTAAAGGGCTTTATTAATTCATGAATATAATATTTATTAAAGGTGTATATATATATATAATTTGAAAAAAACAACATATAAGCCTAACAAAGTCTATTGAATTTAACATAGGGTTAAACATCATTTCTGATTCAATTATTCTTTCCTATGTAAAATAAGGAGTTATACTCTATATTACACATGACTTGACTGTGCTATGGCCATTTTCTATAGAAAGGAAGAAAAATAGTAAATTTATGAAATGCCATCAGTTTATTATTTTAACTTATGCTTTATATAGTTTTTTTTTGTTTTGATTATTTGTGACCACTCATTAAGGAAACAATCACCAGCACTAATACATTGCTGGTGGAGTTGTGAATGGATCCAGCCATTCTGGAGGGCAATTTGGAACTATGCTCAAAGGGCGCTAAGAGACTGTCTGCCCTTTGATCCAGTCATAGCACTGCCAGGTTTGTTTATCCCAAAGAGATAACGGGGAAAAGACTTAATTAAAAGTATTTATAGCTGTGCTCTTTGTAGTGGCAAAAAATTAGAAAATGAGGGAATTTTCTTGGGGAATGGCTGAACAAATTGTGGTATCTGCTGGTGATGGAATGTGCTGAAATAAATAATGAACTGGAGGAATTCCATGTGAACTGGAACGACCTCCAGGAAGTGATGCAGAGTGAGAGGAGCAGAACCAGGAGAACATTGTACACAGAGACGGATACATTGTGCAACAATGGATAGAACACTATGCACATCCAGAGAAAGAACTGTGGTAGTAGAAATGCAGAAGAAAAACATAGGATTGATCACCTCGTTCAATAGCAATATGATTAGGGTTTTGATGTTAAAAGTTCACTCTACTGCAAATACAAATAACATGGAAATGGGTTATGAACAATGATACATGTACAACTTGGTGGAATTGCCTGACAGCTCTGGGAGGAGGAAAAGGAAAAGGGGGCCATGAACAAGTATTCTAAATTAAAAAAAAATAAAAATTCTCGGGTATCTCATCTCCTCAGAAGGCATCATCCACCCCAAAATATGTAATTATATATATATATATATATATATATATATATATATATATATATATATATAAAACAATCACCAGGTACATTAGAGCTTTATGTGTTTTCCATTTCAACCAAGAACTCAAAGCTTCTACCTCTGATAGAAGATAGTGTGCTGGACTTCCGGTTAAGATGGCGGCTTAGAGAAAGCTGAAGTTCAGATCTCCGGAAAACCCTTCCCGACCGATCTCAAACTAGAAGCTCCTAAGGCGCCGAAATTCAAAACGATCAACAGCACAGACCCTGGGAACCCTCCTCCTGGACTTGGACCCGGTTCAAAAGGTACGGCTCCCCTTAAAAGCCAGAACCCGAGATCCCTCGGACCTCAGGGGTAGGAGCGCAGAGTCCAAGGCTCCCGGAAGCGGCAGCCGCGCCGGGCTCAGAGAGCAGGGTCTGAGGAACAACAACCCTCAGGGTCTTCTACCCAAGTCCCAGTCCGGGTGAAAGTTACTGCCTGGGGCTTCCGCTGCAAAGAGCCGGTCAGTCCGGGTGAAAGCTACTGCCTGGGGCCTCCGCTGCAAAGAGCTGGTCGGTCCGGGTGAAAGTTACTGCCTGGGGCCTCCGCTGCAGAGAGCTGGTCAAAACAACAGCAACCCTCAGGGCGGGCAAGACAGCCTCACGGGCTGGATCCTGCTATCCAAGTCTCAGTGAAAGTCTGTGCTCTCGGAGCTTGGGGAAGCGGCAGACCATCCCCCCGCAGGCCCACGAAACAGCCTCACGGCCAGGGATTCTGAAGGCAACTTCCGGAAATCAAGCCAGGGGGAGAGTGTGGCCTCGTGGTCCGACCCTTCCATTCCAGTTCCAGTGAGGCATATTCAGTTTAACCCAGGGAACGCTCATAGAACCAACATCTGCCCAGGACTAAAGCCTCTGATCACCAGACAAAGACAAGAAAAGCCAATCCTCCACGTTCAGAGATGACAAACTCCACAGAAGCACAGAAGCCCCAAAATACCAAGAAAAATAAGAAGAAAGGGGCGACTCTGGACACATTCTATGGAGCCAAAATACAAAATACAGAGCAGATAGAAGAAGATATACAAGAAAATTCTCCAAAATCTTCCAAAGGAAATAGAAACTCTCCACAAACCCATGAAGAATTTGAATCAGAAAGGACAAAAAAGATGGAAGCCCTCTGGGAGGAAAAGTGGGAAATGATGCAAAAGAAATTCACGCATCTACAAAACCAGTTTGACCAAACTGTAAAAGAAAACCAGGCTTTAAAGCAAGAACTAATAAAGCAAAGCCAAAACACCAAGAAATTAGAAGAGAACATAAAATATCTCACCGACAAGGTGATAGATCTGGAAAACAGGGGGAGAAGAGAAAATTTAAGAATAATTGGACTCCCAGAAAAGCCAGAAATAAACACCAAACTGGACATGGTGATACAAGATATAATCAAAGAAAATTGCCCAGAGATTCTAGAACAAGGGGGCAATACATCCACTGACAGAGCTCACAGAACACCTTCTACACTAAACCCCCAAAAGACAACTCCCAGGAATGTAATTGCCAAATTCCAAAGCTATCAAACAAAAGAAAAAATCCTACAGGAAGCCAGAAAAAGACAATTTAGATATAAAGGAATGCCAATCAGGGTCACACAAGACCTTGCAAGTTCTACTCTGAATGATCGTAAGGCATGGAACATGATCTTCAGAAAGGCAAGAGAGCTGGGTCTCCAACCAAGAATCAGCTACCCAGCAAAACTGACTATATACTTCCAAGGGAAAGTATGGGCATTCAACAAAATAGAAGACTTCCAACTTTTTACAAAGAAAAGACCAGAGCTCTGTGGAAAGTTTGCTACCGAAAATCAAAGAGCAAGGAATACCTGAAAAGGTAAATATTAAGGAAAGGGGAAAAATGTTATCTTCTTTTACTCAAACTCTCTTCTATAAGGACTACATTTATATCAACCTATGTATACTAATATGTGGGGAAAATGTAATGTATAAATAGGGGGTAAAGAAAGACCAAATAGAATAATGGTTCTCACACAAAGATTCACAGGGGAAGGGGAGGGGAAGAAAACTCCTATAAGAAGGAGAGGAAGAGGGGGGGGGGTTTACTTAAACCTCAATCTCAGGGAAATCAACTCTGAGAGGGAAAAACATCCAGATCCAGTGGGATCTTGAATTCTATCTTACCCAACAAGGGTAAGGAGAAGGGAAAACCAAGGGGGGGAGGGGGAGAGGGAGAACAAAAAGGGAGGGAAAGAGAGGGGGGAGGGGGAGGGAACAAAAAGGGAGGGACTAAAAAGGGAAACATCAAGGGAGGGGACAAGGGGGACTGATTCAAAGTAAATCACTGGACTAAAAGGTAGAGCCGAAGAAGAAAAGGTTAGAATTAGGGAAGGCAATCAAAATGCCAGGGAGTCCACAAATGACAATCATAACTTTGAACGTGAATGGGATGAACTCACCCATAAAACGTAGACGAATAGCTGAATGGATTAGAATCCAAAACCCTACCATATGTTGTCTTCAAGAAACACACATGAGGCGGGTTGACACCCACAAGGTCAGAATTAAAGGATGGAGTAAGACCTTCTGGGCCTCAACTGATAGAAAGAAGGCAGGAGTGGTAATCATGATATCTGATAAAGCCAATGCAAAAATAGACCTGATCAAAAGGGATAGGGAAGGTAATTATATTTTGTTAAAAGGGACTCTAGACAATGAGGAAATATCATTAATCAACATGTATGCACCAAATAATATAGCACCCAAATTTCTAATGGAGAAACTAGGAGAATTGAAGGAAGAAATAGACAATAAAACCATACTAGTGGGAGACTTAAACCAACCATTATCAAATTTAGATAAATCAAATCAAAAAATAAATAAGAAAGAGGTAAAAGAAGTGAATGAAATCTTAGAAAAATTAGAATTAATAGACATATGGAGAAAAATAAATAGGGATAAAAAGGAATACACCTTCTTCTCAGCACCACATGGCACATTCACAAAAATTGACCATACATTAGGTCACAGAAACATAGCACACAAATGCAAAAAAGCAGAAATAATGAATGCAGCCTTCTCAGATCACAAGGCAATAAAAATAATGATTAGTAATGGTACATGGAAAACCAAATCTAAAACCAATTGGAAATTAAACAATATGATACTCCAAAACCGTTTAGCTAAAGAAGAAATCATAGAAACAATTAATAATTTCATCAAGGAAAATGACAATGGCGAAACATCCTTTCAAACCTTTTGGGATGCAGCCAAAGCGGTAATCAGAGGCAAATTCATATCCCTGAAAGCTCATATTAACAAACAAGGGAGAGCAGAGATCAATCAATTGGAAATGCAATTGAAAAAACTCGAAAGCGATCAAATTAAAAACCCCCAGCAGAAAACCAAATTAGAAATCCTAAAAATTAAGGGAGAAATTAATAAAATCGAAAGTGATAGAACTATTGATTTAATAAATAAGACAAGAAGCTGGTACTTTGAAAAAACAAACAAAATAGACAAAGTACTGGTCAATCTAATTAAAAAAAGGAAGGAAGAAAAGCAAATTCACAGCATTAAAGATGAAAAGGGGGACAGCACCTCCAATGAGGAGGAAATTAAGGCAATCATTAGAAATTACTTTGCCCAATTATATGGCAATAAATACACCAATTTAGGAGAAATGGATGAATATATACAAAAATACAAACTGCCTAGACTAACAGAAGAGGAAATAGAATTCCTAAATAATCCCATATCAGAAATTGAAATCCATCAAGCCATCAAAGAACTTCCTAAGAAAAAATCCCCAGGGCCTGATGGATTCACCTGTGAATTCTATCAAACATTCAGAGAACAGTTAACCCCAATACTATACAAACTATTTGACATAATAAGCAAAGAGGGAGTTCTACCAAACTCCTTTTACGACACAAACATGGTACTGATTCCAAAACCAGGCAGGTCAAAAACAGAGAAAGAAAACTATAGACCAATCTCCCTAATGAATATAGATGCAAAAATTTTAAATAGGATACTAGCAAAAAGACTCCAGCAAGTGATCAGAAGGATCATTCACCATGATCAAGTAGGATTCATACCAGGGATGCAGGGCTGGTTCAACATTAGGAAAACCATCCACATAATTGACCACATCAACAAGCAAACTAGCAAGAACCACATGATTATCTCAATAGATGCAGAAAAAGCCTTTGATAAAATACAACACCCATTCCTATTAAAAACACTAGAAAGCATAGGAATAGAAGGGTCATTCCTAAAAATAATAAACAGTATATATCTAAAACCAACAGCTAATATCATCTGCAATGGGGATAAACTAGATGCATTCCCAATAAGATCAGGAGTGAAACAAGGATGCCCATTATCACCTCTACTATTTGACATTGTACTAGAAACACTAGCAGTAGCAATTAGAGAAGATAAAGAAATTGAAGGCATCAGAATAGGCAAGGAGGAGACCAAGTTATCACTCTTTGCGGATGACATGATGGTCTACTTAAAGAATCCTAGAGATTCAACCAAAAAGCTAATTGAAATAATCAACAACTTTAGCAAAGTTGCAGGATACAAAATAAACCCACATAAATCATCAGCTTTTCTATATATCTCCAACACAGCTCAGCAGCAAGAACTAGAAAGAGAAATCCCATTCAAAATCACCTTAGACAAAATAAAATACCTAGGAATCTATCTCCCAAGACAAACACAGGAACTATATGAACACAACTACAAAACACTCGCCACACAACTAAAACTAGACTTGAACAATTGGAAAAACATTAACTGCTCATGGATAGGACGAGCCAATATAATAAAAATGACCATCCTACCCAAACTTATTTATCTATTTAGTGCCATACCCATTGAACTACCAAAATACTTCTTCACTGATTTAGAAAAAACCATAACAAAGTTCATTTGGAAGAACAAAAGATCAAGGATATCCAGGGAAATAATGAAAAAAAACACATATGATGGGGGCCTTGCAGTCCCTGACCTCAAACTATATTACAAAGCAGCAGTCATCAAAACAATTTGGTACTGGCTAAGAAACAGAAAGGAAGATCAGTGGAATAGACTGGGGGAAAACGACCTCAGCAAGACAGTATACGATAAACCCAAAGATCCCAGCTTTTGGGACAAAAATCCACTATTCGATAAAAACTGCTGGGAAAATTGGAAGACAGTGTGGGAGAGACTAGGAATAGATCAACACCTCACACCCTACACCAAGATAAATTCAAAATGGGTGAGCGACTTAAACATAAAGAAGGAAACCATAAGTAAATTGGGTAAACACAGAATAGTATACATGTCAGACCTTTGGGAGGGGAAAGGCTTTAAAACCAAGCAAGATATAGAAAGAATCACAAAATGTAAAATAAATAATTTTGACTACATCAAACTAAAAAGCTTTTGTACAAACAAAACCAATATAACTAAAATCAGAAGGGAAACAACAAATTGGGAAAAAATCTTCATAGAAACCTCTGACAAAGGTTTAATTACTCATATTTATAATGAGCTAAATCAATTGTACAAAAAATCAAGCCATTCTCCAATTGATAAATGGGCAAGGGAAATGGATAGGCAGTTCTCAGATAAAGAAATCAAAACTATTAACAAGCACATGAAGAAGTGCTCTACATCTCTTATAATCAGAGAGATGCAAATCAAAACAACCCTGAGGTATCACCTCACACCTAGCAGATTGGCTAACATAACAGCAAAGGAAAGTAATGTATGCTGGAGGGGGTGTGGCAAAGTAGGGACATTAATTCATTGCTGGTGGAGTTGTGAACTGATCCAACCATTCTGGAGGGCAATTTGGAACTATGCCCAAAGGGCGACAAAAGAATATCTACCCTTTGACCCAGCCATAGCACTGCTGGGTCTGTACCCCAAAGAGATAATGGACACAAAGACTTGTACAAAAATATTCATAGCTGCGCTCTTTGTGGTGGCCCAAAACTGGAAAACGAGGGGATGCCCATCAATTGGGGAGTGGCTGAACAAACTGTGGTATATGTTGGTGATGGAATACTATTGTGCTCAAAGGAATAATAAAGTGGAGAAGTTCCATGGAGACTGGAACAACCTCCAGGAAGTGATGCAGAGCGAGAGGAGCAGAACCAGGAGAACATTGTACACAGAGACTAATACACTGTGGTATAATCGAACGTAATGGACTTCTCCATTAGGGGCGGTGTAATGTCCCTGAACAACTTTCAGGGATCCAGGAGAAAAAAAACACCATTCATAAGCAAAGGATAAACTATGGGAGTGGAAACACCGAGAAAAAGCAACTGCCTGAATACAGAGGTTGAGGGGACATGACAGAGGATAGACTTTAAATGAACACTCTAATGCAAATACTATCAACAAAGCAATGGGTTCAAATCAAGAAAACATCTAATGCCCAGTGGACTTACGCGTCGGCTATGGGGGGTGGGGGGGAGGAAAAGAAAATGATCTATGTCTTTAACGAATAATGCTTGGAAATGATCAAATAAAATATATTAAAAAAAAAAAAAGAAGATAGTGTGCTGCATTTGAAAGAGCCCTATTTATGGATCGAGTAGAAAATCCTCACCTCTGATACTATCTGTAAGACTTTAGTCAAGTCACTTCATCTCTGTGTACCTCAGTTTCCTAAACTAAAAAAATAAGAGAGTTAACTACATGGCATCAAATATTCCTTTAAGCTTTAGATTTGCTCTATTGTCTTTGTGCGTTTTTGTGCACAAAGACACTTGTGCGTGAAAGAGATTTAAGTGGGAAAGTCGATGCACAGAGACAGTCCCACTCTCTCAGCGTTGGAAGCCTGGGTCCAGTGGCACGAAAAGTTATTACACCTGGAGACTTCCTCAGCTGCATTGGATGGCCGTGTTGTCCTTTGTGCTCCAACACGCCCTGAGCACTCCACAGTGCTTTGCTGCGTCGCCCTCTCAGCCGTTGAACCTTCTTGTTGGTTTCTTCCGCCTGTTCCGCCGAAGCAGTCTTCACAGGAATTGAACTTCAAAATGCTTCTAATGTTTATAATATAAAGTATGAGAGGCACAATGGAACAGCAAGTTCTGAGTCACATGTTGGGTCTGAGGAATATGTTAAGTCAAGTTCTGCCTCTGACACAAACTTGCATACAAATCTAGAAACACCGATTATTTTCACATTGCTCCTTTCCGAGATGATAAATTACTGATTTGCACTAGAAGAATTTCTTCATTTGCTTATACCAATGAAATCAAAAGTCTGATTGTACACACACACACACACACACATACACACACACGTATATACACACATATAGTCAGGTATATGGCACAGTGATTTCATCAGTGTGGTCAATATGCATACTTCTTCCACCTATAATACTAATTTCTTATTGATGTTATAAATTCTCAGTCTTTTAAAATTGCTACAGCCAAAAATTATATTCCTCTGTTAACAAGTCTGATGATGACTTCCTTTCAATAGAGTTAGATTAGTTAGATTAGTCTTGGATCACTTCAGTATTGTGGGCATGTATGTACATTTTACATTAATATTTTGCATTGTGTGTACACATACATGTATCTAAACTCATGATAATAAATATATATAATATACATATATGAGTATATATGTGTATACATTTTCTTGACTTAAAATGCCCTTAAAGACTAGTCTAGCTATATTCAAAAAGAGTTATCTAAGTCTGCAAAATAATGTATTTTCTCAGACATAACTTTAAAAGATCTGTTACATCATTCTATTTTACTTCATTAAATATATATATTTTTAATTTTGGGGCAGCTGGGTAGCTCAGTGGATGGAGAGCTAGGCCTAGAGATGGGAGGTCCTAGGTTCAAATCTGACCTCAGACATGTCCCAGCGGTGTGACCCTGGGCAAGTCACTTGACCCTCATTGCCTAGCCCTGACCACTCTTCTGCCTTGGAGCCAATACACAGTATTGATTCCAAGATGGAAGGTAAGGGTTTAAATTTAAAAATATATATTTCTAAAATTTGTTTTGTTAAACATTTTTCAATCCCATGTAAAATTTTTAAACATCTTTTTTAAAAAATTGAATTCCAAATTTTCTCCCATCTTCCTGCCCCTCCCCACCACTTAAGGAGAGCCATAAGATAAAAATTATACATATTTAGTCATGCAAAACCTATTTCTACATTAGTCATGTGTAAAAGAAAACATTTAAAAAACAAAAGACATTGAAAAAGAAACATTTTAAAAAGTGTTTTTCAGTCCACAATCAGAGTTTCTAATTTTTCTCTCTCTTTGGAGGGAGATAGCATTTGTAATCACAGGTCCTTTGGAATTGTCCTAGAATTTTGTCTTGATCACAGTAGCTAAGCCTTTCATGGTTGATCATCATTACAATGTTGCTCTTGTGGTTCTGGTTACTTTACTTTCCATAAGTTTATATGTCTCCTCAATTTTATTTCTGAAAGCATGTTGCTCATCATTTCTTGTAGGAAAACAGAATTCTATCACAATCATATGCCACAACTTGTTCAACAACTGATGAGTGTTCCTTTAGTTTAACACCACAAAAAGTAGTGATAATATTTTTTTTAAATTAGGTCCATTAAATTTTTCTTCAGGATACAGATCTATTCATTGTATTATGCAGTTTTACAGCTCTTTGGGTATAGTTCCAATTTTTTTTTTTTTTTTAGAATGTTTGGATTGGTTCTCAATTCTACCAATAATGTAGATGTCCCAAGTTTTTCACAACCCTCCAAAATTTGTCATTTTCCATTTCAATCAGATGAGATAATCCAATAGGCGGGAAGTTGTTTTAATTTGCATTTCTCTAATAAGTTCTGATTTAAGAATTCTTTTAATGGCTATTGATATCTTTGATTTATTTTTCTGAAAACTGTTTAGTTTGACCATTTTTCAATTGTGGAATGGCTTTTTTTTGTCTTATTTTCCTATATATTTGAGAAAGGAGACCTCATATAAAATTGTAAAAATTTCCCATTTTCAGTTTTCCCTTTAATTTTGTCCTATCAGTTTTGTTTATGCAATGACTTTTTAATTTCATATTATCAAAATTATCCATTTTCCTTTCTATGACATGCTCTAACTCTTGTCTTGTCCTTTGTATTCTTAGATCCAAAAACAGATTTTTCCATGCCCCCTTAATTTACTTCTGGTATCACCTTTTATATCTAAATCATTTGTCCATTTTAACCTTATCTTGGTAGACAGTATGAAATATTACTCTATGCCTAGTTTTATGCAACTACTTTTTTGTTTTCCCAGTAATTTTTGTCAAAAGGGGAATTTTTTTCTCCCAGAGCTTGAATCTTTGGGTTCATCAAACACAAGATTATTATTTTGATTCATTAATGTATGTTGTGTACTTGATCTATACCACTGATCTATGATTCAATGTCTTAGACTGTACCAGATTATTTTCATGATAATCACTTTGTAATGTATTTTAAAATCCCATACTACTGGCTTAACTTACTTTATATTGCATTTTTCTTTCCCTTGATGTTCTTTCCCTTTTTTCTGTCAGATAAATTTTTTTATTTTTAAAATTTCTGTAAAATAATTTTGGTAGCTTTGAATGGAAATGAAAAAGTAAAATAATTTAAATTAAATTGTAATAATTTTTATTACACCAACTCAGCCTACCCACGAGTAATTTATATTTCTCCAGTGATTTTGATTTGGCTTTTTAAGAAAAATATTGTTAAGTATTTTCTACTGCTTGCAATTGTTCTACATGGCATTAGTCTTTCTGTCTTTTGTGATTGGTTTTGTTGCTGGTATACGGAAATGTTGATTTATGTGGGTTGGATTTATATTCAACAACTTTGCTAAAGTGCTTAATTGTTTCCATTAGGTTTTCAGTTGATTCCCTAGAATATTCTATGTATAGCATCGCATCATATGATCGGCAAATAATAATAGTTTTGTTTCCTCAGTGCCCATTTTTATGCCTCAGTTGGATTTTCTCATCTTACTGCAGTATTAAATAACAGTGGTAATAATGGTCATCCTTGCTTCACCTTTGATTTTATTCAGGCCTCTAGTTTATTTTGATTAAAACTATTTGCTTTGGGCTTTAGATAAATGCTCCTTATTTTTGGAAAGTCTCGATTGTTTATAATGCCTTTTAGGATTTTTTGTTTATTTTTTATAGTATCCCCATGTCATACTTTTCTCAAAAGTTCCCCCCATCCCGTGTCTATTCATATTCCAGCTTTGAAAAACCTTTTTCGATTTTGAGTGCTGAGAGGACAAATTCAAGCTGTCAAGTAATGTGAGCCATCACATTACTAGAGAGTGCTGAGGAAGGAAGAAGTCCTTGGTTTGGGTAGCCGGACAGGAGGCAGGGCGTCCCAAAAAATGTCCCTAGGCACTGGGAAGAAGGGAAATGGTGCAGTTCCCCCAGTGCCAGCTCTAAAGTCCTGCCATAGCCTGCCATATCTTCCCCAACTCTGTCATATACTAACTACTTTAACATATATATTTTTTATATTTGGAAAATTTTATTTAATTATTTTAGAATATTTTTTCCAGAGTTACAAGAATTATGTTCTTTTTCTCCCCTCCTGCTACTCCTTTCCAATAGTCAATGTGCAATTCCACTGGGTTTCACTTATGTCATTGATGAAGACCTATTTCCATATTATTGATATTTGCACTAGGGTGTTCAATTAGAGTCTACATCTCCAATCATATTCCCATCAACTCATGTGATCAAACAGTTGTTTTCCTTCTGTGTTTCTGCTCCCACAGTTCTTCCTCTGGATGTGGATACATTCTTTCTCATAAGTCCCTCAGAATTGTCCTGGGTCATTGCATTGCTACTTGTAGAGAAGTCCATTGCATTTGATTGTGCCATAATGTATCCATCTCTGTGTATTTTGTTCTCCTGGTTCTGCTCCTCTCGCTCTGCATCACTTCCTGGAGGTTGTTCCAGTTCCCATGGAATTCCTCCACTTTATTATTCCTTTGAGCACAATAATATTCCATCACCAACATAGACCACAATTTGTTCAGCCATTCCCCAATTGAAGGGCATCCCCTCATTTTCTAATTCATTGCTATCACAAAGAGCATGGTTATAAATATTTTTGAAAAAGGATTTTTTTTATTTCCTTATAATCCCTTTGGGGTATAGATGCAGCAGTTCTAAGACTGGATGAAAGGGCAGACAGTCTTTTAGCGCCATTTGAGCATAAATTCAAATTGCCATCCAGAATGGTTGGATCAGTTCACAACACCACAGGCAATGCATGAATGTCCCAATTTTGCTACATCCACTCCAACATTTATTACTTTCCTTTGCTGTCATGTTAGCCAAACTGCTAGTTGTCAGGTGGTACCTCAGAGTTGTTTTGATTTGCATCTCTCTGATTATAAGAGATTTAGAACACTTTTTTTGTGTGCTTATTGATAGTTTTTATTTCCTTAACTGAAAATTGCCTATTCATGTCCACTGCCCATTTGTCAATGGGAGAATGTTTTTTTTTTTCATACAATTGATTTAACTCCTTATACATTTGAGGAATTAGACCTTTGTGAGAGGTTTTTGTTATGAGGATTTTTCCTTAATTTTTTGTTTCCCTTCTAATTTTTGTTGCATTGTCTTTGTTTGTACAAAATCTTTTAAATTAGTGTAATCAAAATTATTTATTTTAAATTTTGTAGTATTTCCTAAATCTTGCTTGGTCTTAAAATCTTTCCTTTCCCACAGATCTGACAGGTATATTATTCCATGTTAACCTAATTTACTAAGAGTTTTCTTCTTTATATTAAAGTCGTTCACCCATTTTGAATTTATCTTGGTATAGGATGTGAGATGTTGATCTAAAACTAATCTCTCCCATATTGTTTTCCAATTTTGCCAGAAGGTTTACTTTTTCAAATAATAGATTTTTGTCCCAAAATTAATAACTTACAATGAAAAAAAAAGAATTTGGACGTCATGCTATTTGGATATATGTTTAGTATTAATGGAAACTAATTCTGAATTGTATTAATTATTAGCACTATTGCAATATGAATGCCTTCATTTTCTCAAATCCTCATCTCTGATTTTCTGGTTATTCAGTTCTCAAGGTGAGGTCATTAACTCCCAGGCTCCAAGGCATCTAAATGTGATGGGGTCTGTCTTCATTAAATACAGTGTAGATAACTGTTCTCTTTCTTTATCAGTAAGAAAATCCTCCCTAAGACATTTGAAAGCATATGTCCCTTTGTTTTTGCTCAATTTTTCATCTTTATTTTGAGTGATCAGGTCTACAATAGGGAAAATAGCCATCAAAAACATGATTCAGACAACTTATGTTTAGCCAGAAGAAGACAAGTTTCATAAGCCTTTTGACATTTCATTTCTTAAAATACTAGAGGGCAGGTCAACCACATTTCCTAAGTGAAGCTGTAGGGACCCACACATCTGAAGATCAATCCTTCTCCTGTGATTAAAATAATGGGGGAGAAGTTGCCATCTTTAAGTCCACCAAAGCTTTTAAAATATCCATCAATCAGAACTGCCAGAGGAGCTCCAAATGATGTACTATTTGGCCAATCAGAAAGGAGACATGCCTACTGTATAAAAGAGAATATTCACAGAGCATATTTTCTCAATAAAGATACATTGAGAGAGCCATCTTTTAATAATATAACACATGGTCCTATTAATAAATAATGCTATACTCAGAAAAACAGCCTCATTTAGTTATCAGTTAAAAGCCCAGGTGCAATAGATTGGGGGGGGGCTCATCTAGCATAGGGAGTAAGACCCCCACACTGCAGAAGTTAGTCATGAGGAGAGATTTCTGATTGAGACAATTTGTGTTTGTGGATCAACTCTCTCCCTATCCAGGACAATAAGATCTTCCCTGGGAAATGAAAAAAGAGTAAGTGAGCAATTTTTGTATTTGATTTTAGTCCTAATTTTAAATTGCAACTTTGAACCCTTTATCTTATGTTGGGGGGGTTGGAAAAAAGGGTAAAATCTTTTTTAAAGTTCTATATCTTTATGTATGCATGTCTCTGTGGCATTATATGCATTTGACATACATTTTTGAAATGTTCCCCCTTGAAGATAATTTCATATTCCCCAATTTTTAAGCCTTCAAGGACACCCCCCAAAGAGGCAGGGGATACTGAAGTACACACTATTTTGCATTTTCTGAACCTAAATAATTTGATGTGTCTTATGATTCCAGCCATAAAACCTACCATCGGGCATTAGCTGGAAATATAATTCCAGTAGCCATGCGGCATTCTCTTCAGGAACTAACGTGTCTAACTGAGTAGTTTAAAGTATGATCCTTTTCTCCTTTTACTTCTATTGGTGTCCTAGTTTAGATCTTAGGGAAACACACTGTTTCTATTGTCCTCTATTTTATTTTATTTTTCAGAAGAATGAGTAAAGAGAATTTTTTTTCCTAGAGCAAAAGCAACTAAATAAAATAAACTGCAGTTTTAGAATATTTTTTCCTCACACAGTGAGGACCGTTAATTGAGTACAGTTCTGTTAAAGTAAACCTCTCAAAACAGAGCACAGAGATAGACTGGGGGCTCCTATGTGGGCACTTGGAAATGTGGGCTTAGCATGGAAATGATCTGTTCCTCCAAAGCTGCCCTTAAGGTGTGCGCCGTATCTCTCAGACATGGCTCCTTCAGGAAGAGAAAGGCTTCCACTGTTGAGTCTGTGAGGGGGAGAAAAAGGAACCAAGAGAACAACCCAATAACAGGCCTTCCAGAAGGTGCGAGTATTTCTGGTCACTAAAACTTTGCAATTCCATAAGTGGTTCTTGTCTTTGTGCCTCCTTATTTCTGTGTCGGGTATCAGCATCATTTTAGAGACCGGCCGTGTTCCTCAGCAAATAGGACTTCCCTTGTTCCATGCAGGATCAGAGACGGGGGTCCAAAGGTGTGTCTGTGTGTCTATGTAGCTCTAGTGAAGATGTCCCAGCTCCTAGGAGGGGCTTGTCAAAGTAGGAACAGTATCTGTGAGGCAGAAAGTATTTCTATCCTCCTTTGGTATTGGAGGAAAGTGACGGAGGCTGAGGGACTTGCTCAAGTATTGCTATTATTATCTTCACTTTGCCTATTACAGTCACACAGATCATAAGTTTCTGAGGCCGGATTTTACCTCACATCTCCCAATAATACAGACTATATTATATATGATATAAATATAAACAATAGTTAAGTTAATGGTTAAATGTAAACATTTATATAATATATACTCATATATTATATTATATGTAATATATCATAAATATAAAAATAGTTAATAGTTAAATATAAATATTTATATAATATATACTCATATTATATGTAATATATCATAAATATAAAAATAGTTAATAGTTAAATATAAATATCGATATAATATATACTCATATATTATATTATATGTAATATATCATAAATATAAAAATAGTTAAGTTAAATATAAATATATAATATATGCTCATATATTATATGTAATATATCATAAATATAAAAATAGTTAATAGTTAAATATAAATATCTATATAATATATACTCATATTATATGTAATATATCATAAATATAAAAATAGTTAATAGTTAAAAATAAATATTTATATAATATATACTCATATGTAATATATCATAAATATAAAATAGTTAATAGTTAAATATAAATATATAATATATACTCATATATTATATTATATGTAATATATAATTTAAATATAAAAATGTTTAAGTTAATAATTAAAGATGAATCAGAGAAAGGACTCAAAATTTGATCTCCTGATTTTAAGCCCAGTATTCTTTGAACTCTTCCAAATAAATCATACATATCCAATTCAACTGAAGCCAACTATATTCAATTTAACTCAGTATACCTTTATTCAGCACCTACTTCATTCAAGGCATTCCGGGAGCTCCTGAAAATATAAAGACAAAAATATCACAGATCTTTGGGAGCGGATACATTACCTGAAGGAAGAAGATTTATCGATAAGTAAGTACAGGAGGATACACAATGTTAAGTGGGAGAGCATTCACGACATATGATATGCTTTAACAATGGCAATTTTAAGCTCTTTTTCATTAATTCATGTTGTGACTGTCCTCAGGTTCAGGTTTTGACCCAGAATAACTCGATAGATGATAGATGATCGAATAGATGATCTAAAATACAAATAAGAGAGGAAAAGGAAAGGCAGAATGAGACCAGACAAAGAAAATAGTGTTGGAACTACCATGTTAAATTTGAAATATATCATGTTTTAAAAACTGTATGTAATGGGGACTCACAATTTCATACGTGGTTCTTTTTTCTGACATTTGAATGTGAAATTGTTCATATTTGTTAATGCTTATCAAGCTCCTAATAATAAAAGAAAAAAATTAAGAAGTTGTAATTAGTTATAATCTAGGACGATATTTATAAAAGACCTATGACTGAATTCAGGTAGATAGACCCTTCTCACTCCCTCCATTTGGCATGATATACAATCATGGATTGGATGGTCACCAAATGTGCTGAGTGTTGATTTCCCTCCTGCCAGTGTCTTTTATGTTCTGGTGACCAAGAAATCGAAGTTTGTACCCAAGCCAATTTCAAGGAAGATTTAAAAACCTTTGAAGGAAAAGGCCCTAGCCCCACCAACCCAGGGGGCCTCCCTACGGATATTTCCTTACCTTACAACATTTATTATACACAAGTCATCATTCTTATATAAAAGAGTTCCTCTTTTGGTGATAGCTTGAATTTTTTTTTTAGGAAATAGGGTAAAAAAGTACCCCCAAAGTGGAATTGTTTGCATATGCTTGATGAAATAAAACTTAGGTTGCCTAATTTCAAAGCTTTGTTGTTTTACCTCTGATCAAACACCACACCTCCTACAACATTTCAGAAAATTTCAAGTATCAGTGAAAATTGAAATTGGAAAGTAAAACCTACTTTATAAGATTTTCCTGATATATACAATTGAATTACCTTTTTGAAAAATATCATTGACACAAACAATCCTATGAACAGTTTAGAATGTGTTATTAAGCAACAATTGACTTAAAATACAAAAGTAATCTTTCAAATGTTTTACTTAAAATTTGAATATAACCTATCTTTTTTAGGTGCAAATTGTTGATTGTGCAACATTTGAAATTCTACATTTGCATCTCTGCCTAGGCTTTTTTAGTTGTTGGATTTTTGTTTCATTTCATTTTATTTTTATTCATTTTTAAATGAAAGAATAGGGAACTCAGATTGAAAGGGCAACCGTGATAAAAATTGAGTGACTAAGCCAAAGGTGACGAATTTGAACATGGTCATCCTTCATATTTGAGCTACATAGGATAAGACCTGAGTTTAAATTGCCACCCATTATTCTACACTTAGAGGAAAGATAAATATAGTGATTCATGGTACTTGTGAAAGCCTTCAGAGTGCTTTTACTTCATGGAAAATGTGAAATTTAGGGGGTTGCACTTTTCATCATCAACAAAAGCTATTTTTGCAGACAAAGGAAAAATGTTTCATTTATTTAGAAGTGGCTAGAAAGGTTCTAAAGGGACTGAGCATGAAAGACCTGAAGGAAGAACCGTTCCTGGGAAGCTTTTATAGAATAAACATCATAAGCACAGGTAGATAGCAGAGGTGGGCTTTGTTAGAAAGGAGCAGGGCACACAAGCACCAGGAGAGCACCTCTAGAAAAGCTACTTCTCTGTACTTTATTTCTTGTTCCCGTACTTTTTATACTTATGCACATGGGGGTCCACCTTTAATGAAAACTCACCATGAGAAACTCCAGGTTTATTTTTTAAAATGCCTTGGATATCACTTTCTCTTTTCCATTTTTAAAGAGCATTCAATAACCAAAAAGTGATGCCTGCCATCATTGGACTTTAACAAGCAAGCCATAAAGAGTGCTAAGGAATGCTAGTTTGCTAATATAACGTGTCGATTTATTAAGTAGCTTCTCAATAAGTATAAATACTTATCGTTACACATGCATATGTGCACGTTTGTGCCACATTTTAAAAAGGCATTAGCATAGTAGTAATGGATGGCAAGAAAACATCCACATCTATCCATAACCGCTATGTCTTTATCCATAAATACCTTCAATATTCTATGTATATGTTTACATTCATATTAATGCATATATGATTATTTATTTGCTATGTCCTTTATCATTTCACAGTCTTTATACTTAAATGCTGTTAATGTGCAAATTCATTTTGTACCTAATTTTTTTTCAGTCTTTTAACTTGATTCTCAGATTAGTTGATAACATATAGAATAAGTGACTTTTTTTTTTTTATTTTCCATTCTAATTTTCAGGGAGTTTGTTGCTGGGTCAAGGTTTGGTCAATGCTGTTAATTCCCTTTTCAATTCTTTCTTCTGTAGCTCTCCAAATTTGTCTAGCCTTCTTATTTCCTTTTAAAACCATCTTAGCTAATGAAAATATTCTTGTAATTATTATATTCTCTTCCATGAATTTATTTAATTTCATGACAAAGTTGCTTTTCTTTTCCCCGAGGTTTTGTTTCTCTTGTTGCGGATTTATATCTTAAATTCCATCATCACACTTGCTTTTTATAGTGATATTCATTATTTCTCTGTTTTCTCATTATTTTATCTTATCTATTTCCTGATTTCAGACTTGATGTTAGAGCCATTCTATGAGCATTTATGGAAGGAATACCTGGACGGACTCTATTGTATCTTTTTTGTTTTTTGTTTTTTGTTTTCAGGGAAAATTACTCCAGAATTTAAAATCTAGCTAAGTCGCAGGGCCTGATGTGTTCCAATGGTCTGATCTATGGCAAAGGCTCTTTGCTTCCTCTATCCCTCAAATATTCTGAAAGTCTCTTTGCTGGTTTTGGAACCAAGAAGCAATAAATTATTGCTGGAATCAGCTATTGTAGCTAGCTAGAAATCTCTGATGCTTCTACATGATGGAAATGCAGACTCCTCTTTTTCTGGATTTCTGCTTGGATCTTTACTCTGCCAATTCCAGATGCCCAGGAGTAAGAACTGAGACCCTGATTTGCTCCTTGGGTCCGTGCTATGTTGCTTCTGCTTGCTTCGGAAGGTGATGAGGGAGGGGGGATAAGGTGAAAGATTACTGGAACGTTTAGGGGAGAGGTTATCCCAAATGCCCAAAGATGATTTTCTGTTTGATTTCAGAGTTGATATGTGATCACTGAAATGTAATGTTTGTGTTTGTGTGCCAAAGGATAGGTAGTATATGGAACACAGACCGGTCCTTCATGAGTGAGTGATAACATGGCAGGATGAGGGAATTGAAACAGGAATACCCATCCACAGGCTATTGTAATAACGCCATGATGAGGTGATGAGGGGCTATACTGTCAGGGGAAGGGGACCAGAACAGAGCCCTGTGGGATATCTGTGGTTGACGGGCATGGCCTTGATGGATATCCAGCAAAATAACTGAGGAATGGTCAGATGGGAAGGGAAACCAGAACAAACTAATGTTAACTTAGAGAGAAGATCTGAAGAAGGGAATAACTGAGTGCCAAAGATTTAAGAGCCACCATTAAGGAAAGGATTGAAAAGAGAACATGAGATCTTTGCTAACTTTGAAGGGAATGGTTTTAGTTTAGTGTAATGGTCAGAGTTCAGAAACTAAAGAAACTTGAGAGGAAATGAAGTGTAAGCCTTCTCAAGGCGTTGAGCTACAAAAAAGGAGAAATATGGGATGATAGTTAACATGAATGGGCTGGGCATTTTGAGGATGAGGAGGCAAAGGACTGGGTAGAGTCAGTAGGAAAGACAGGGAAAAACTGACGATAAGTAAGGAGACACGTGATGCAATGGGATCACTTCGGCATGTAGAGGAGTTTATTTCGCAAAGATAAGCACTCATTCATGATGAGAGATGAGAAGGAAGAAAAAGCTAACGTCATTAGGTGGGGAGATGAAGGCGAATGTGAGAAGAGAAGGGCCAAAAGACTCTCCGTTAATGTCTTCAATTTTTCCAGGAAAACGTAAGGTAGGATGCTCAGTTGGGAAGGTGGGAACAGGAAATTGAGACATTGGTGGCTTGAGCAGAGGTAAAAAGATTTGTCGGAGTGGCTTCAGGGAGTAGCGTAATGAATCAATTAGGGAGCCACAAAAGTGTTGCCTTGCAGCAGTGGGGACTTTTTATGCAACATAAGTTTGTAGTGGGCTATCTATCGCCAGCAAAGTTTCATAATGTTCTCTGTTTTTATTCACAGGCATCAAAACCAGTAGAAGGTAGGCTTGATTCTATACGGAATTAACTTGGTTGACATCAGCCATGCAGTGATGGTAAGAGATAAGGGTAGGGATTCAAAGCAAAAGAAGAGCACAAAATAGAACTGGTTCCATAAGAGGCCAAGATGGGAGAGGAAGAGGCTCTACTGTTGTGAGGGCAACAGCCTGAGAGAGAACTGAGGGGCTGAGCGATCAGAAATCATGATAAAAACGGAACGAGGTTTGCCGTTACCAGGTAGAGGCAGAGGTAGAAGGACGCCATGCTGGAATCAGGTGGTGAGGTTAAGCATTCTCCACCTAGAAGTTGTATATTGGTGGGTGTACATACAAAGCTCTCTGCATGATGCTAAGGCTCGCTGGAGTGGCATATCCGGTGAAGAGCACATCGAGGAGCCGCTAGGTTAGTGTTTAGGGGAGACACCGTTTGCCCAGTTTCCCTCGTATGAAAACGAGCTGAGGAACAAAGACTAGGAACCTGCTTCTGAGCACTGAAGAAAGGAGGACAACCACCTGGAGGCTGGGGCACAATGGCTGCCATGATTCGGGTGGGCGGCACGTACAGACTGAGGGCGCCACACGGAGGAAAAGCTCCGGGGCAGATGCGGTGGAGCGATAACCCCGCCAGAGGGCCAGTGAGTGGAAGGGCAGCCAGTGCAGGAGGAAGTGAAGTCTCGGGGAGAGTCGGAACAGAGAAGGGGCAGGAAAGAACATGCATGCTCGTCCCGCAGTGAGTAGTGGAAGAATGCCTCAAGGGCCGGATGTGCCTTTTGCGGACTGCAGAGACGCCGGAGAAAGGACGACCCTTGTCCCTTCCCAGAGGCGACGTTCAGGGGCGGCAACTTTTGAGAGCAGAAGGGAAGATTCAGTAGAGGGAGCAAATGGGCCAACCATGGGGAAACACATGCTAGGATAATTGCAAGCAAGATTAGCTTAGGCGAATCCAGGGGATCAGCAAGGGCTCACTTGCACAGTCTCATCCAAAGAAAAAGCAGGTTCACTGTTTCCTGGGCATTGATCACCCTGGCCAGACCGAAGCGAGAGGTTTTGAATGCAACAGCACAATCGTTCACCATTATTAGAAGAGAAATAATAACAACAAAAATCCCATATTTTATTTAAGTACTTCAGAAGCATCATCTTTATCCATGAACAGTCTATTGTCTTTTGGCATAGATGTTCTTTTCTCCACCAATGAATGTCTTTTTATTCTTTTCTTTCAATCTGGCTGGCGTTACATCCTTTAATATAGTGGGAGCCTTGAGGCTTCTGCTATGCAGTGAATTGCCTTTTAATTGCAGGGCAGCTGGATCAGGATTAACAATGTAATTTTGATAAAGTGCATAAAATAATTGAATTATAATGTCCAGATTTGGGAGACTAAAAGTCCTCTCTTGGCTTTGCTACCTCACTAGCTGTGGCTGGTGGCTGTGCATGACACAGACAAAATATTGTAGCGTCTGTGATCCAAAGAGGAAGAATTTTATGACAACGCTGTCACTGGTTAGGCTTTGTGGCTTTTGATAAAGTCATTGTAGCTTTGTAACTAATCATTTCTATTTGGTAAAATAGTGACACTTGCCCAAGTTATCCCAAACGATTGTTTTGAGGATCTTCCCTCTTAAGAATATATTTGAAATTACTTTTAAAATCAATCAAGCAACAATCATTAAAAGGGCCTACTATGAGTTCAATGGGGATATGATTGGGGATGCTGACTTGAAGAGATCACTCTTGCAAATAATAATAACATGGGGATAGGTCTTGAACAATGATGCATGTAAAACCCAGTGGAATAGCTCTTTGGCTCTGGAAGGGGGAGGGAAAGAACATGAATCATGTAACCATGGAAAAATATTCTAAATTAATTCATTAAATAAATTTAAAAATTTATATATGTATAGATAATTTTAAAAAATAAATATTTTTAAAAAAAGAATGAGGGAGAGAAATAAAGAAAAGAGAAAGGCAAATAAATAAAAGAACCTAATATGTCTAAAATATAGGTCTATGATGAAAAAAAATAAATAGTTCACATTTTATCAGGGAAAAAACATATACAAAGCTAAGACTATATAAAATAGGTACAAAACAAATTTGAGTGTGTATGTATTGTGTGTGCTTGAAGAAAGCCCTTAGGAGTTGGGAGGCTGAGGAAAGACCTTATATAGCAGGAGTGTAGGGTGCAAGGGAATAAGCGATCATATAGTACTATGAAGGGCCAGTCAATATAGTGCGTGCTTCTTAAACTAATCTCTAATTTGATATTCATAACCAACCCTCCCTCCCATCAGGGAGGTGCCTCATTTATTAGCCCCATTTTCAGCCGAGGAAACAGAGGTTAAGGGACTTCCAGGGTCACACAGTTGTGAAGTGACTGAGGTCCGATTTGAATCCATGGCTTGCTAACTTGAGGTTCAGCACTCTACCCACTGTGTCACCAGTTGACTCCATTCCCAATATTTAGGCTGAACTTTAAAAGAATCTGGGAGGCAAAGAGAGCAAAAGAGAAAGTAAATTATAGACCTCTGGGATAGACTGCAAAGGCAGAAACAAAGGGAGTGAAGGATAATCTTCCAGCAAGAGCACGGAGGCCCCTTTGGCTGGAGTCCAGTTTATAAAGGGAAAGGTTATACAGTAAGATACAAAGAAGATAGGAAACGGTTTCTACAAATTGTTAGTTTCACATTTTTTTCTGGCTTCCAAGAGGAAGAACGTTTTTCTAAAAAACAATTTGTTTGAGAGAAAGGTAAAATCTAATTATATAGTTTCCATTGGACACATAGATTCATATTTGCAGTATGTATTTTTTTTATCATGTGTTATTTAGAAAGATGATCTTAACATTTCAAAGGGGGGAAACATCTTATTAACTAAGGACACTTTATTAAATGAGATGTTACATAATGATGATACCACGGCATATTTCTTTCAGTCAATAGGAATTTATATGTTCTAGGCACTGTTCCATGTAGTAAGGACATAAAAGAAGGCCAAGCAACAACAATAATCTAAAACCCAAAAAACTCCCCTCTCTCCCTTCCCTCAAGAAGGGCACATTACAGTGCATGGGGAAACACTTAGCTATTTTTTAATTTTTAAGACATAAGGAGAATGGAATGGAGGCAGTCTTGGAGGGAAGACATTCAGTATAGGGCCGGGATAAGAGTGCATCCAAAAAACAATATGGCGCAGTCTGCTGAGGTTAATCTGAAAACCAATGAGATGTTGGATTCTTAAAACCTAAAATATATGGAAAATAAAAACTAAAAACAATTGAAACCTCAATGAAGCTCACATGTAAGAATGACCATAACAATTTAAATTTGACATTTGACCATTATGTAGCCCATGCCTAACATATAGATTGTGTGAGCCAATGGAAGTATCATCTACCAGCAGGGAGATCCTGACTTTTGCTTGGGTAGACAATGCCTGAACTGTGTGAGGGGTAAATTACTTTAGCTTCTTATAATCCCAATTACCCCACAGCTATATTCATTTATTCATTAAAGCGTGAAATTATTAGCAGAGGTTCTGATGGCTGAAAATTATTGCTTAGAATTGGAATTGCTTTAGTTGGAATTCTTAATAAAAATTCTAGGAAGCCTTGGGGGGTTCTGGACAGAGTATTTCAATTTAAAAGGAAAAGAAATAATTCAAATACCCCCGTCTGGGAAAACCCCCAAATGCCAAGAGCGGAGTTTTCTTTTTGAGGTGTCAACAAGGTGTGACAGGTTGACCAATGCGCCGTCTGAACCTTACCCCACTTTCTCTAATGTTCTCCTCAGGAATCAGTGCGGAGTGGATCAAGAGGAAACCTAGTGCTTGTAGGATTTTTTCATGCAGTTTCCATTTCCATTAGCACATTTAATGTCTCTCAAGTCCTGGGCTGTACACATACGTTGTGCGAGCTGTCTCTCTTGTTTAAATCAAAGATGGGGATTCTAACTGGAGAAAGATTGTTATCTTCCTTTCTTTTCCTATAAATAAAGTGTGTCCATGTTATAAATCCTAATGAAAAAATAAACCCAAAACTGTTATTCATTTCCTGAGCCTTATTTTGGGGAGGCCCCAAATATATATGTCACTTTGATGTTTATTAATTTCAATAAACTATGCAGTGTTGCACAGTATAATAAAGCAGATCTTTTGTTGAATGAATAACTAGAATATTGAATGTATCAATCCTATTCTTTGAATCCATATAATGAATAATAAAATAAAAATTCATGTAGAAATAATAAATTACAGATATTTTTGGTCATCATGTATTTTCTCAATCAATAATCTATAATAATTTTGATTGCGATTGATATTAAAAATAGGGTCCTTCACTAATCCCCTATTGGGGGAGCTGTGAACAGATTCAACTATTCTGGAGATCATTTCCAGCTATGCCCAATGGGATATAGCAGTACATACAAGTTGTCCCAGCACGGCCATTACTAGGTTTGTATCCCAAAGAGGTAAAAGACAAAAAGGGGAAGAATCGACATATACAAAAATACGTAAAATAGCTCTTTTTTCTGAGGAGGCAAAGAATTGGAAAGTGAGGGGACATCCATCATTTGAGGAATGGTTGATCCTATTTTAGTATATGACCACAATTGAATACTATTGTGCTGCAAGAAATGGCAAGCGAGAGGAGCTCAGGAAAAACCTGGGAATTCTAATATTAATTAGAGTAGAGTGAGATAAGCAGAGCACTGAATACTGTGACAAGAACGCTGTACGGTGAACAATTACGAAAAACAGCTATTCTCAGCAATACAATGATTCCAGACTCCCTCATAGGACTTGTGACAAAAAATGTCATCTGCTTCTAGAGAAAAGGAATGAATAGTCCAAGTTCAGACCAGAGCAAACTTTTTCCATTTTCTTAATTTTTATTTTGGTTTCCTTTCACAAGAGGATTAATATGGGGAACTGTTTCACATGAGTGCCTCTGTAAGATCTAGCAAGATTGCTTGCCCCCTCAACAGGAATGGGGTGGGCGTTGGAAAGAAGAGAAAGGGTTTGAGACAATATTGGAAACTGTAGTTACATGTAATTGAGGACAATAAAACCAAATTTAATTTAACAATTAGGATCCTCATGTAGAAAAATGGTTGTTGCTCTCTTCAAAATCCACTTTTAAAAGGCACGTCATATGCGCTCTAGTATAAGGAGTGTAATAAGCAGCTAATAAGACCTGAGTTTGAATACTGGCTTTACCACCACTTTCAAGTTGTTTGACCCTGGACAAGTAATTTCCTTTCTGGCTGCATACAATTCCTTATCTCTAACATGGAAAAATACTGGCACAATTTACCATACAAGTTATTTTGAGGAAACCACTTGATAAACCTTAAAACATTCTCCAAATGGAAGTCATTATCAATTTCTCTATTTTGGATGTGATCCTTCATTCCAAAGGAAAGATGCTGAGGTAAGTTCAGTTAAGTATTTCAATGAACTAAAAGCCAGATGCCTTGGTTTATAGTACTACTTCTGGCTCTTATTCATTCTGTGACTCTGTGCAAGCTTTTCTCAGCCTTTTTATTCTCATCAGTTATTTTTTTTTTAATTTCTTCAAAGTCTCATAGAATATAGTATGGTGGGAGAATACTAGACAGAAGCTTGAATTATCCCTTTATAAACTACTGAGCTGCTCTCATCTTTACCTGAATAAAAAAGAATAGTAGAAAGTGGATTAGACATCGAATTTAATATTTTGACTTTTAATTCTCAATCCCAGAACTATGAGACAATGTCTAATATATCATATATCCGAGAAAAATGTTAATTTACCAATATTCAAATTTATCCATTATACAATGTCATGATATTTCAGTCATTTGTGATATTTTACAAATAAAGCAGAAATAAAAGAATTCTAAAGGCATTTTTAGAGAAGCAATAACATTTATTTTGGAATAGAAAAGTTCAGGTTTTCTGAAAGTTTAGGATTAGATTTGAATCAAAATATCAGGACTTCACATCAGTTTAGATCATCAAAATAAGTTTGGACCAATCTTAAAGAATAGGAGAGTAAAGAATCAATAGAGATTCTTTGATATCTAAACTTTGTCATCTGAATCTCTGCTAAATCGATCTTTATTTAATTTCCAATATTATAAACAGCAAAAAAGAAGGATATGGGTTAAGGGAAGTGTTTGCCATCCTTAAAAATTTGAAGACTAGATGTTAAAAATTAAGTATTTTAATATACTTCAAGATTTTCAGATGTTTAGAATGATAATGATTAGAATGAAGTAGTCATTTGAGATTGGGTCTTTTTCAGTTTTAATTTTTATTTATTCAATTACCTGAAAAAAAACAATTTTTAACAATTGTTACCTGATATTTTTGCCCTTCATATTCTCTCCCTTTTTCCCTTCTTTCCTCCCCAAGACAGTAATTTGCTGTCATGTAATATATATTTCGATATTTCTCATGACAAAAAAGAAAACACAAATTGCATGTGCTAGAAATAACTCATAAAGGAAATGTACATTTTGATTTGCCGTCACACTCTGACAGTTCCTTCTGGGGTTGTGGATATCATTTTTAATCATGAGACCTTGCATTAGTGATAATAGTTTCATCTTTCACAGCTGATCACCATATAATATTCCTATTGCTACATACAACGTTCTCCTCATTCTGCTCACTTCATTTTGCATCAGTTCATAGAGATCTTTCCAGGTTTTTCTGAACTCATCCTGTTTATCATTTCTTGTGGCACAATAGTATTCTGTTACAACCATATACCTCAACTTGTTCAGTCACTCATTCCCCAAATGACAAACATTCCCTCATGGTCCAGTTCTCTGCCACTACAAAAAGAGCTGCTATGACCATTTTTGTACAAATAGGTCTTTTTCCATTTTCTTTGATCTCTTTGGGATATAGACTTAGTAGTGATATTGCTGAGTCAGAAGGTATGTGCAATTTTATGTCCCTTTGAGTATAGTTGAAGATTGCTTTCCAGAATGCTTATATCCGTTCACAGATCTACCAACAGTATATATTAATGTCCTGATATCCCTCCATTCCCTCCAACATTGATCATTTTTTTTTCTTTTCTGGTAATATTTAATCAATCTAATAGTTGTGAGGTGGTGTTTCAGAGTTGTTTTGATTTTTATTTCTCTAATCAAAATTGATTTGAGTATTTTTAATAGCTATAGCTATTAATAAGCTATAGCATTTTAATTTTCTTATCTCAGAGTTGACCATTTATCAATTATAAAATGACTTCTATTCTTGTAAATTTGACTAGGTTCTCTATACATTTGAGAAATGAGACCTTTGTCACCGACACTTGCTGTACTTGCTTTCCCCCTCCTCAATTTGTTTTTGGATCTTTTCATTTTCCAGATCACATGCCAATAAAAGTTTAATATTCATTTTCTGACAGTTTATAATTAATGTTCTCTCCCTCCCTCCCCAAGAAGGCAGATTATATATTATAGGTTATACATGCCTTATCATGTAATAAATATTTCCTTGTTCATCATATAGTGAGACAAGACACATTGCTTACACTTAGAGAGAAAAATTCAAGGCAGAAATAAAGTGAAGAATGGCATGTTTCAATCTGCATTCAGACTGTCTATTCCTTTTTTTGGTAGTGTACATCTTTTGCATCATAAGTCCTTTGCAGTTTTCTTTTGTGTATAATAGTTAAACCATTTGCAGTTGATCATCAAAAATTATTGTTACAGTGTACAACATTCTCCTAGTTCTGTTCACTTTATTTTGCATCACTTCATTTAGGTCCTTCTAGGGTTTTCTATGATCAACTTGATTTCATTTTTTATGCCACAATTATGTCCCATTATAATTTTATACCAAAACTTGTTTGGCATTCCCCAGTTAGTAGACATCATTCAGTTTCCAGTTCTTTGCCACCACCAAAGAGCTGCTATAACTTTTTTTCTTTTTCTTTTTTTAATTTATCCATGACTGATTACTCAAAAATGATTTTCATATTATTCATTTGTAATAGAGTAATCTTTTAAATTCACAACCCTAAACCATATAGTCATATAACTAAGTGATACATCATGTTTTCCATCTGCATTTCAACTCCCATGCTTCTTTGTCCTAACATGGATAGCTTTCATTTTCATTAGTTCTATGGGATTGTTCTTGACCATTGCATTGCCATTAGTAGCAGAGCCTATTACATTTGATGGTCCCACAATATTTCAGTTACTGTGTTCAATGTTCTCCTGGTTCTGCTTATTTCACTTCACATCAGTTCATGGAAGTGTTTCCAAATCATGTAGAAATCAAGCAGTTCATTATTCCTTATAGCACAATAGTATTCCATTAACAATAGTGTGTTCAGCCATTCCCCAATTGAGGGACACCCCCTCCTTTTCCAATTTTTTGCCCCCACAAAAACTGCAGCTATAAATATTTTTGTACAAACCTTTTTCCCCCAGTAGTGTTATAGCTAGATCAAAGGACATGCATGCATGCTATTAATATTTTAGAATATACAGTTTCTTTTCCCTGATTTCTTTAGGAAATAAACTTGATAGTGGTATTATTGGGTCAAAAGGTATACTCAGTTTTATATCCTTTTGAGTATAATTTCAGATTGCTTTCCAAAATGTTTGTATCAATTAACAGTTCAGCAACAACATAATAGTGTCCCTATTTTTCCACATCCTCTCCAATAGATGTCACTTTGCCCTTTTATCATTTTTGCCAATCTGATAGGAGTGCAAAAATCTCAGAACTCTTTTGATTTACATTTCTCCAATCAATAATGAAACAAACTATTTTACATGATTATATAACTTTGACTTCTTTATTTAAAACTTTTTATTCATCTTTTGATGATTTATCAGTTGTAGAATATTTATTCTTATAAATTTGACAGTTCTCTATTTATTTTAGATATAAAACATCTCTCTGATAAACTGTTCTTCTAATCTTGGATACATTAGTTTTACGTGTACAAAAACTCTTTCATTAAATGTATTCAAAGTTATCCATTTTGCGTTTCACAATGCTTGCCATCTCTTGTTACTCATCAATTCTCTATCCATAAATTTGATAGCTAATATGTTCCCCAGTTTTCTAATTCATTTATCTCTCTTTATACCTATATCCTCTATCCATTTGTATCTTAGTAAATTAAGTAAAGAAATTGGTCTGTATCTAATTTTTGGCAAACAGATTTCTTGTTTTCCCAATAATTTAACCATATAATTAATATTAATTCTAGAAATTTGGATCTTTAAGGTTACTATAATCTTTCACAAGTTTTTTGTATGTCTGTTCTATTCAACTGATCTACTTTTCTATTTCTTAGCCAGTACCAGATAGTTTTTAAAAATGCTACTTATAATATAGTTTGAAAGAAGGTACTGTGGACCTTCTTTCTTAACATTTCTTGTCATTATTTCCTTTAATATTCTTGATCTTTTATTTTTCCCAAAGGATTTTATTATTCTTTTTCTAGTTTAATAAAACAATTTGTTGACATATTAAATAGAAATAAATAAGATCCTATAAATCAAATTGAAAGTCATTTATTTATTTTTCTACCTCTTAATAATTCATTTTTAAAGAATTGAGAAGATATTAGGGAGTAGGATTAATACAAAAGTAATTCCATATTCATTTGTAGAATAAAAAACTTGGTTAACTGGATTCTGGAATGGAACTAGAGCTGATTCACCTAGATGAAGTATCAGGATTATGTTTCTCACAACTTGCTCCTTTCAGTATTATATCTATATTTTCCAGCAGCCAAAATTTACTGAATTTAAATTAAATTAAATAAAGGTTTGTTTTTGCTTTGTTTTCTTTAGTCTTTGTGTACATGTTCTGGTTCACCTTTTCCCCCAATTTTATTCTATTTCTCCCCCTGTCTGCCTCCTTGAGGTATAAGTATTATTATCCACCCACTAATTCTATGTTTAACTGAGGGCACTGCTGTTTCTTTGTCTGGTTCTATTCATTAATAAGTATCTAGTATTTAAAATCTTATACTTATTTAAATGGTGTTGTTCTCCAACACTAGAATGTGAATGTACTTTAGCATAGCATCAGACTCTATCTCTCAGAGATTTAAATCAATTTTACTTATTTTTTAAAGCTAGTCCACAGGCATTAGAAAACTCTCACCTCTTTCTTTCTTTGCTATATTTTTAAATTTAAATTAATTTATTTAGTCTATTAAGAATATTATTTCTCGTTACAAGAATCATATTTTCCCTCCCTTCCCTAACCCCACCCTTCCCATAGCTGACACTCAATTTCACTGGGTATTACATGTGTCCTTGAACAGAACCTATTTCCATGATGTTGGTGTTTGCACTAGGATGTTCATTTAGAGTCTACATCCCCAATCATATCCCCCTCAACCAATGTGATCAAGCAGTTGTTTTTCTTAGGTGTTTCTACTCCCACAATGTTTCTTCTGAATGTGGAGAGTGGTTTTTCTCTAGATCCCTGCAGATTGTTCAGGATCACTGCATTGCCACTAATGGAGAAGTCCGTTACATTCGATTGTACCTCAGCATATCAGTCTCTGGTACAATGTTCTCCTGGTTCTGCTCCTCTCACTCTGCATCACTTCCTGGAGGTCATTGTAGTTCATATGGAATTCCTCCTCTTTATTATTCCTTTGAGCACAATAGTATTCAATCACTAACATATAGCACAATTTGTTCAGCCATTCTCCAATTGAAGGGCATCCCCTCATTTTCCAATTTTTTTTTTTTTTTGCCACCACAAAGAGCAAAACTATAAATATTCTTGTACACGTCTTTTTCCTTATTATCTCTTTGGGGTACAAACCCAGCAGTGCCATGGCTGGATTAAAGGGCAGACAGTCTTTTAAAGCCCTTTGGACATAGTTCCAAATTGCCCTCCAGAATTGTTGGATCAATTCACAACTCCACCAGCAATGAATTAATGTCCCAACTTTGCCACATCCCCTCCAGCATTCATTACTTTTCCATTGCTGTCATGTTGGTCAATCTGCTTGGTGTGAGGTGGTACCTCAGAGTTGTTTTGATTTGCATCTCTCTGATTATAAGAGATTTAGAACACTTTTTCATGTGCTTATTAATGATATTTATTTCCTTAACTGAAAATTGCCTATTCATATCCCTTGCCCATTTATCAATTGGAAAATGGCTTGAATTTTGTACAATTGGCTTAGCTCTTTATACATTTGAGTAATTAGACCATTCTCAGAGGTTTTTGTTATGAAGATTGTTTCCCAATTTGTTGCTTCCCTTTTAATTTTAGTTGCATTGATTTTGTTTGTACAGAAACTCTTTAATTTGATGTATTCAAAATTATTGATTTTACATTTTGTGATTTTTTTCTAATTCTTGCTTGGTTTTAAAGTCTTTTCTTTCTTTTGACCTGCTTGGCTTTGGAATCAGTACCATATTTGTGTCATAAAAGGATTTTGGTAAAACTCCCTCTTTGCTTATTCTGTCAAATAGTTTGTATAATATTTGGAATTAGTTGTTCTTTGAATGTTTGATAGAATTCATTTGTGAACCCCTCTGGAACTAGGGATTTTTTCTTAGGGAGTTCTTTGATGGCTTGTTCAATTTCTTTTTCTGACATGGGGTTGTTTAGGTAGTCTATTTCTTCCTCTGTTAGTCTAGGCAATTTATATTTTTCTAAATATTCATCTATATCACCTAGATTGCCATTTTTATTGCCATACAATTAGGCCTAATGGTTTTTAATGATTGACTTAATTTCCTCTTCATTAGAGGTGAGATCTCCCATTTCATTTTGGATGCTGTCAATTTGTTTTTCTTCTTTCCTTTTTTTAATTAGATTGACCAGTACTTTGCCTATTTCATTTGTTTTATTCAAAATACCAGCTTCTAGTCTTATTTATTAAATCAAAAGTTTTTTGACTTTCAATTTTATAAATTTCTCCTTTGATTTATAGGATTTCTAATTTATTCTTTATCTGAGGATTTTTAATTAGTTCATTTTCCATTTTTTTCAATTGCATGCTCAATTCATTGAACTCTGCACTCTCTAATTTGTTAATATGAACACATAATATGAACACATTAAATGAACACAAGGATATAAATTTCCCCCTGAGTACTAATTTGGCTGCATCCCATAGGTTTTGAAAGGATGTCTCATCATTGTTATTTTGTTCAATGAAATTATTAATTGTTTCTCTGATTTGTTCTTTAACTAACTGATTTTGGAGAATTATATTGTTTAATTTCCAGTTAATTTTTGATTTGCCTCTCCATGTACCCTTACTAATTATTATTTTCATTGCATTGTGATCTGAGAAGGTTGCACTTATTATTTCTGCTCTTTTGCATTTGTTTGCAATGTTTTATGCCCTAATACATGGTCAATCTTTGTGAATGTATCATGGACTGCTGAAAAGAAGGTGTATTCCTTTTTTTCCCTATTTATTTTCCTCCACACATCTACTAATTTTTCTATGATTTCATTCACTTCTCTTACATCTTTCTCATTTATTTTTTACTTTAATTTATTTAGTTAAGATAGAGAATGGTTCAGGTCCCCCACTTGTATAGTTTTTCTATGTATTGTATCCTTGAGCTCCACTAGTTTCTCCTTTAGAAATTTAGATGCTATGCCATTTGGTGCATTTATGTTGAGTACTGATATTTCCTCATTGTCTATACTGGCTTTTATCAGGATGTAATTACCTTTCCTATCTCTTTTAACTAGATATATTTTTACTTTGGCTTTATCAGATATCATGATTGCAACTTCTCCCTTCTTTTTATCAGTTGATGCCCAATCCATCCTCTTACTTTTACCCTATGCATATCTACCTTCCTCATTTGTGTTTCTTGTGGACAGCATTTGGTAAGGTTTTGGTTTCTAACTTACTCTGCTTTTCACTTGCTTTTTATGGGTGAGTTTATTCCATTCACATTCAGAGTTATGAATACCAGCTGTGTATTTCCCAGCATTTTGATTTCCACTCCTATTCTTGCCTTTTCTTGTTTCTCTATTTCCTTCTATACCAGTGTTTTGTTTTTAATCAGTCCCCCTAATTTCCACCCTTATTTTACTTCTCTTTCTACCTCCTCTCCCTTCTTATTCCCCTCTCTTTTCTTTACAGTCTTTTTATACTAGCCTCCCACCCTCTCCTTCCCTTGTACTGCTTCCCTCCCTACCAATCCACATGTTTCCCTTCTAATTTCCTATAGGGTGCAAATCAATTCTCTGCCCCAATGTATTTGATTGCTTTTTTCCCTTTGAGTCAATTTCAATGAGCATAAGATTTGAGTATTTCCTATGTCCAACCTCTTTACCCTTCCAGTCTATTGATGTTCACCCCCTTCCCACAATGACCTTCTTTGTGAAATATAAACTTACCCCCTTTTGTTTCTTTTTCCATTTCTTTTAGTATTAACCTCTTTTTTGAGCTCTAGTTGTATATAAATATATATATATATACATACACATATGTATGTATTTATACATACATATATCTATATCTATATTTATGTCTTGGCATTTCATCCTATACAATTTATCATTGTTTCCTCTAAGTGTAATTCTTCTAGCTGCCCAGTCAATAATAACATTTTTAAGAGTTATCAATGACCTTTTTTCTTATAGGTATACATATCATTTTAAATTATTTGGTCTCTTAAAAAATTTTTTTTGTTTTGTTTTCTCTTTTCCTTCTTTCTTAATTACTTTTTTTATGATTATCTTGAATTCTGTGCTTAGATATCAGATTTTCTGTTCAGGTCTGTTCTTTTCTTTACAAATTCTTGAAATTCTTCTATTTTGTTGAATGACTATACTTTCCCCTGTAAGAATATAGTCAGTTTTGCTGGATAGTTGATTCTTCGTTGTAGACCTAGTTCCCTTGCTTTTTGGGATTCATATACCATGCCTTTTGGTCTTTCAGTGTAGATGCAGCAAGATCCTGTTTTATCCTTGCTGTGGTTCCATTGTATCTGAATGACTTCTTAGCAGCTTGTAATATTTTTTTTTTCCTTCTTCTAATAGTTCTTGAATTTGGCTATAACATTCCTGAGTGTTGTCAGTTGGGGGTTAAGTACAGAAGGTTATCTGTGGATTCTTTCAATTTCAATTCAATTCAATCAACTTTTCCTTCTTGTTCTAGAATATTGGGGCTGTTTTCTTAGATAATTTCTTGAAGTATGGTGTTCAGACTTTTTCTTTTGCCATGGTCTTCCGGTAGACCAATGATTCTTAAGTTGTCTCTCCTGGAATGTTTTTCTAAATCTTCTGTTTTGTGAATGAGGTGCTTCATATTTTCCTCAAATTTTTTCATTCTTTTTGTTTTGTTTTATAGTGTCCTGTTGTCCTTTAAAGTTGCTTGCTTCTAATTGTTGTATTCTGAATATTAAAGACTGGATTTCATCCCTGGCTTTTTGGTCATCCTTCTCTTTCTGGTCTGATTTTCTTTGGAGGTCATCTTTCATCTTCTCTGCCTCATCTTTTTTCTCCTTTGCCTCATTTTCAAGCTGATTAGTTTTGGCTTTCAAAACATTGTTTTCTATTTCCGGATGACTTATCTTACTTTTTTAAGTTCTTTTTCCAGTTGTCTTCAGCCTCTCTCAATTGTGTTTTGAATTGTATTTTGAGTCCTTCCAAAACCTGTATCCAATTCGCTGGAGTTTCTGTGTTTTTGCTTGATGTTCCTTCATCCTTTGCTGTGCTGTTTGCTCTTTGTTCATTGACTGTATAGAAGCTGTTGATTATAATTTCTTTTTTCTTTTTCTTTTGTTTGCTCATATTTGCCCCTTCTTTACTCCCTGCAGTTGCTTGAGCTTTTGCTCCTATTTTTTTTTTTGTGTGTGTGTGTGTGGGGGGTTTGGGCTTTTCTGTTAACCTTTAACCTTGGAGTTTTGTCAGCAAATCTCTTGGCGCAGTCTGTGGTGGAGGGGTGTTGGACCTTGAGCTTCCCTGAGCTCTGGAGGCCTTCATGGGTTTAAGTTCAGCTGATTTGCAGATCTGGATGTGCCCTGAGGCCAAAACTTCAGGATGGGGGGCAATATTGGGTATCTCCACTGCTGCAATTAGGCTACCCACTCTGCACTCTGCATGTCTTCTCTTAACTGCTGTCCCACCACCTGTTTGATGCTCTCAGCCTGGCACAGCTTTGCCCATAAGGTACTTCCTCTAGGCTAGCGCCTTTGCCCACCCAGATTTTTCAGTTACCGCTGGAGGCTTAGTGCTATAGGTGGGGGAGAGATCCCTGGACCTTCCTTCTTCCTTCCCCTTAGATCCAATTGTTCTTGAATTACGGCTTTTGGGGGAGTATCTTTTTAGTTGAGTCCAGCAGGAGGGTTCCTTGGCTTTGTCTTATTGTTAGGTTTGATTTTCAGTGCCCTGGGAGCATTCAGTTTGTAATTGTTAAGGAAGGATTTTCAGAGGTCTGAACTTTTGTTGCCTCTACATCGCCATCTTGACTCAGCCTCTCTCTCTGTTATATTTTGATGGAGTCAATCACACAATATGGATGAACAGGATACAAGTCTTTACATTTAATAATAGACAAAAAATAATACAACTTCAGTACATTAAATATTCAGATTGAACTTTGTGCCCTTGGCTATTTACTTGATGAAGTAAATCAAGCCCCCAAGTTGTCCACTTTCTGCAGGTGACTTGAATAAAAGGTAAAAATGAAAACCCAACAACTCTCCTCCCCAATGAGACAGAGCACATATACTCATATATAAATAATAAACGTATATATTAATATATATGGATATTATACTGTATATATGCATTTCTATATCACTTATGTATGTATGCATATATATGTATAAGTATGAATATAAAATAAGTTAGAAGAATTAGTCTACATTAATATCTGAGTAGAATCATACAATTATAATTCCATATTCTGTAAAAGGCCTTTCTGATAATCTTTCATCTCTTACTTGCTAAGAGTTTAACCTCTGTAAGGGCCCTCTTTGTATGAATCTTTGTATATTCGGTTATTTGCATGTTGTGTTTCCCAATTAGAACATGAACTCCTTGGGTGCAGAGACAGTGTTTTTGCCTTTCTTTGTATATGCAGCCCTTAATAAAGTTCCTGGCATATGGCAAGTACTTAAAAATCCCTTTTGGCCAATTGGCTTTCATTTCAAATTTTACTAAATCATTTCATGGCTCTAGCTTAAAAAAAGAGTTAAATTTTATATTCAACAAGGTCATACATAATAAAATAATTTAATTCGTTATTTAACAAAGGAGTTTGTTTCTCTGCTTTGAATCTATGACCCTACTCAACCACATTCAAAACTGAAAATGTAGAATTCCTATTGTCTACATTGTAAGCTACCTAAGTTAATAGAGGGTTTAGATATACTTCAAAATATCTTGGAGTAAAAGTAGATGACATTCCACAACTTGTCTTCATTTTAATGACAAAATAAAAAAATGAAAATAAGATTTCAAATGATCTTTGACGAAAGGGATAAGAAGGTAGAATATGTGAAAGAAGATGATCTTTGATTATCCTTTTTCCTTATACCCAGAAACACCTAGCCATTTGGAATAAGCACTATCAGTCACTGCTCAAAATTACCCAGGTTTTTGAAGAAGAAATATTATTCTATTTTTGCCCGCATTCTGCAGCAATTGTATTTATTTATTTCCCATGGGTTTCAATGTCCTTCAGTTTTTTACTTCATTTTACTTCTGCAGTGTCTTTGATGAAGGACTAGTGCCAGGTAATCAACTTCCCTTCTTTGGGAAATATCACAATCTGAGCTGATGATTTATTTTATAGACAAAAACATCCTTCTATCTTTTGAACAGAAAACCATTAAAACATTTCAGCACAATGTGGTAGAATATGCCAATTGATGGCATGCCAAATCTTTATAATGGAAAAATAAGAAAAGGATCAAAATTCCTTTCACCTAAGAAATTGCTATTAGTTCAAGTAGCACTTAACAAGTGAAATAAAAATGCTTTGGAGCACAAATTTTGTCTCTGGCAGGCTGCAACACTTTTAACTAGAGACTCATTGCTAATTGTTCTTAGGTTCATTTCTTAAGGAGAACAATCTAATTTCAAATATGGACTTTCTATACTTCTATTTTCTTTTTTTGCTACCAGAACACAAGGATATGTCCTCATGATGGCAATGGGAAGTTGTTGTTCTAAAATTTTCTCACTGTTCTGGCAATTTTCTTCTGGAAAAGAATGTAGATGCATGTTCTGTGATACTCAGGGAAAGAGGAGAGAGAAAGAAGATGAGAGGGCAAAAAACAGAATTTTAGGTAACTTCCATATTTTGGGAATAAAGAGTAAATCTAATTAACAATGACTGGCTTTTACAAGAGATGTTTATGTCAAAGATCTAACAATAATAACCTTTTTCTCCCTCCCATTCTTCTGATGAACAACTTCAAATCATGCTCTCCCCTACAGCGCTTCAGTATCTGAGAAAGTAGGCTGAAAATATAGCTCAGTTCCTATGTAACATTGAAGCCATTAACCTCATTTCCTTATATGAAATGATTACTGGAGGAGTTCACATGAGAGTTACTGTTGGGCTGGAGTCCCAAAAGTTGCTCCACAAAATCATTCATTGTTCCTCAGGACACTGGAACCAGCCATAAATATTATCCTGGTATCTGAATTCAAGGTTCTTGTGGCATACCCTACAGACCTTTTTGAAGCTTCCAAAGTCAATATTAGCATTGTCTTTTATCAGATAGTATGAGATAAGGAGTCATCAAATGAAGCAAAAATAAAGAATGATATGAAAGAGCAATAGTTAAAGCTTACAGAACTTTGTGAATGCCTCAGAAACCCATCATACAAACTCTCTCCCATGTAGTTAGCTGGCCAGAACCATCTACCAAATAAATATATTTTTCTAAACTCTCTCCAAGATATTTTCATTTCATGATATCCAAATTTTCCAGAAGTAGACTTCCCATGTTTTCCAAATGAAGTGAAACCAACCCAGGATTTGTATGCATCTGCCACACTTCTTTGATTCCTCTCTACCTCCTCTGAGCTGGTAATTTATCTTCATGCCTGCACTCTTCCTTTACTGTTGGTTTGGAGCACTGTGATCATATCATCACTCTTGATTCTGAACCATTAATTTTCACAGAAATGCTAACTGCCATGTAAATTCACTTCTGATTCCTAAATTTCTTCATAAAAATAGGAATATATTTTCTGAGTATTTAGGATTACAGTCTCCATCTTTACCAAAACTCGTTCTTATAAAATAATGTTTGCTCTTCCAGAGTCATATTTCTAGACATGAGTCCCATCTCAAAAAGGGTCAGTGATACCTCTAGGATAAAATTGGTCTCATTTTAAATTCTCTAATTCACCTTTCTTCTTACCATGTCCTAGTATAATAGTGATGGGGAGGAAAGAGACCAGATGTATTTAAAAGAGATATAATGGCCAAGCTACATAAGCAATTTGTAAAACTGCTGAATATTAACATCAGTACTGATAAATGAAAACACTGCAGAGCAGGGAGATTAACCAAATTTAAAAAATTTAAAAAAATGTTTCCTCAGCACTTGGAATGATTCTAATCATGACTAGTTTACAAGGAAACTTCCTACATGGATGTCTATCTATAATGATATGCCTTCAGCCTTTCATCCAACTCCCTCCGTGTATATTCCCTTCACTAACAAAGCTGCAAAAAATGTCCTATTTCATTCACCAAACAAATGTCTGACGTATACACAGCACTTTGTTAGATGTTGGCAGATATAAAAACTCTATAAAAACTTCTTGAGCTTTTGGAACTTGAAGGGGAAAGAATAATCTATTAGTTAATTCTTTTTATAGACTATGGATTGTGTGTTTATGATGTGCTCTTTCCTTACTGAGGAGCTATTTCCCCCTTTCTTCCTGTTTCTTTATTGCTCTAAAGAGAAATACCATCTTCCTGGTCCCTCGGGCGGGCGCACTGTCTAGGAGCTCTTCTGGATTCTAGCTGTCAAGAGTCATGTGTGGGAATCTGGTGAAGAGTGATGGGATCTGAGGGCCATGCAGCCCTCCTAGAGAGTGAGTCAGGCTGCTGTGGAGACCAGCAGCTAGACAGAGAGAGATAAGAAGGACAGGAAAAATTGGGGCCAGCACGCCAGGGAAGGTCCAAGGGGAAGAATCACAGCACCAAGGCTGGTGACTATGACCTCGTTTATCATGTAAAGAGCAGTACTTATGAAGAGAGTAAAATATTGAGCCCTGCACATTCTTGGGGGGTTACTTTCCCACACGGTGCTGATGACAATGACGTCACCCATGAACGCTTGCTATTACAGACATAAGCATTAGAAACAGTGACCGCTAATCCTTTCTTTGGGAAAGGCAGGTTTGATGCCTTCAGCCATGATGTTCCAAGGACTTCTTTGGTCTTCAAAGTGAAGTGGGACTCGGGGTGTCGTGATGACCTTGCGTCAAGAACATTAGTTCCTTTGTGTGAGAAGATGGGACGAGAAGCCTGGCTGCCTTCCTCCGTGGGCTTGGTCTGTCCTGAGGTCCTCCTCTAACTAGCGTCATTTCCAACCTGTGGTCAAGGATTGTCCATCTCACTTTTGCCATATTTCTCTAATCCAGCCCCTTTTCTCCTCTGACCCTGCCGCTACTCTAGTGCAGCTCCTTATCACCTCATGAGTGGATTGTTGCTGGTGGATCTGTTTGCATCAAATCTCTCCCTATTCCAATCCAATTTTTATTCAACCATTATAAGTGATTATCTTAAAGCACGCGGTCCGATATATTACCCACCTCGAGGCAACAAATTCTAGCAGCTCCCTGTGACCTCCAGGATCAAATACAAAATACTCTGTTTGGCATTCAAGACTCTTCATAACTCGTTCTTTCCTACCTTTCCAAGTCTTCTTTCCTCTCATTCCCTGAGATATAGTGTTTGATTTAATGTAAATGACCTCCTGGCTGTTCAGTAAATAATGCATTTCATTTCATGGCTCAAGTCAACCTTTCTGGCCGTCCCCCATTTTTGAAACACTGTCTCTCCTCTGCTCCACTGACCTCCCCGATTCCTAGGAAGTCCCAACTATAATCTTAGCTTGTTTCAGAAGTCTTCCCCAAATCTTAATTCCATCCCCTCCACTCAATTATTTCCTACTTACATGTTATAAATTACTTCCTGCTTAACCACTTTCTATACAGGATATGTGTGTGTAAGTGTGTGTGTGTCCGTCTGTATTTATTTGCATATTGACTTGCATATTAGATGATGAATTCCTTGAGGGAAGAGACTTTTTAAACTCTTTTTATATATCTAAAGCTTAGCAGAGAGCCTACCACATAGTAGGCACTTAATGGTTGTTGATCATTTTTATTTTATAAATATTAATGAAGATCTAACTTGAAGAAAAATGAACTTCAGAAAATAATTCTACTCATTCTTGTTATTTTTATTGATGAATAAGTATACAGACAATACTGACACTTTGGACAATACTTTTCAAAGACATCCTATCTGTCAATAAGTTATTTAACCAAGGTATATGCATAAGAGCCTAAATAGATGAAACTATCATGCTTTACATGGGGACTCCTTGGTGAGGGAACGACATTGAAAAATGCCGGTTAGAACCTTCTTTGCAACTTATATTCTTAGAATGATTCCCAAAGCACCGAGAGATTAAATAACCCCCTAGTATCAGCCCAACAATGGGCTTGAACCCAAGGCTTTGACTTGGAGGACAACTCTGTATATGCACCATACCACGCAACTTCATTAATCAAGACCACACAAGAACATTTACAATTTTCTGGAGGCAGGTTTGGCACAAGCCTAAGCCCCTGAAGCAGCCCTCACATAGCATTTGTAGATAGATTAGCAATGTGACAGCCGATTTCCAAATATTTATTTCTCTTATACTTTGGAAATTTCACATAATTTCATATGTTCTGCTTGAATGGTCTTTTTAGCCCCAGTTAGTGTGTTAGCCAATTTTTCAGCCGGCTTCTCAGCCATGAGGAGGTAAAGGGGATTAGTTTAATGTCACATAGTGATTCCAAGGGTTAGCTTGGCATAATATGTGAGATCAGGGTCCTCCTGGCACGCAGTCGTTCACCATAACCACCAGAAAATATGAATCACCCCTTTAGAAGAGAAAATCAAAAGACAGTATAGTGTTTCCTAGTATTGCTTTCTGCCAAAAGTGCATCCACATACAAAGTCAGGATTGGTTTCCAAGACTAGTTGAGCTTAACGTTGCAGAAAATGCTTCAAGTAATGAGTATCTTCGGAAGACCTGTGGACTTGTATGCTTGGGACAACTCCCTTAAAAATAATCAAATAAAGAAAATTGTGAATAAATGAGAAAAGGAAGGTTAGGTGTGGAGGAATGATTCATCCAGATGAGGACTGTCTTGTTAGTATAGCCCGAGTGAACATGGAGAAACGTAGCCCAGAAAATTGCTTTCCTTAGAATGAAACTTGTATTGCAAATGAGAGAATGAGTACCGTAACCCTGTGACAGAGGGGGATAGATAAAGGGAGAGCCCTAAAGAGATGGCAACCTTGTGAGCAACAAGAGTTCAGGGACTTTGTGCTTAGAGTTTTGGAAAGAGATTGAGGATAACTTTAACAGATACGAAGCAAGTGAGATCAACAGGAAGAACATGCATTAAGGCTCTAGGATGTGGAAGAGGCTGTTTCAGGTGTTTTTCCTTAGCCAAAGCTCCTGCTGAGAGATGTGCCTGAACTATTTTCTCAGAGAGTGAAGACAATCTAGTACAGTGCTTCCATTCTCTCCTCCCTGCTTCACCTTTACCTCTAATCCGCAGATATCAGGCATTTGTTAACTCACTTTTTGCTATTCATTGTCCTTTTATAATACTTGCTTTTAAATGAGTAAGAAAGGATTGCAATGGGAGCAAACCAGCCTGGCATCTTCTGCACAGGACTAAACAACCAGGAACCTAAAGTTCTATCGAAAACATTAGTTAATAATTTAGCTTAATTTTCCTAACAGGGGATCTATGAGTGAGAGAGTTACATAGTGTTGATGTCTATAAATAACTTTAATAAAGTCTTAAGACTTTATTATATTATTATTATTATATATTATATATATTATTATATTATATATAAAGACATAGATTATCTATGGGAATTGGTGCCATTGTACCAGGCTAAAAATAAGCCACTTCTGATTCAGACTTTAGTGGTTTAGAATGAGGCACACAATGAGCCCAGACTCCAAAATGATGGGGTTGGAGTAGAGGCACAAATCAAGAGAAAGTCACTCCTTTTTTTTTTTATTTGTCATAAATGTGTAATATGTAACACAATGCTATAATTACATTTGACAACTAAGGAGTTTATATATTGCAAAGAGATATTCTGAGTATATAACCTCTTCTAGACAAAATTAAAAAACATGGAAGTCCATGAGCATTTGAGGATAAAAGGATTTCTCTGGTTTTTGATGGTATCCAGGGATTGACTATTCTGATTGCTTAATTACCTTTCTCCTTTGAGTGCTAGAAATAAGTCCACTTATTATAATGGAGTCACTTAATAAAAAAAAAAATAAATTGGCACTTTTATCTCTGATAAATTACTTTTAACTCAACATGGATAGAATTTACTAATTATGGGATTCCATCATTAGATACACTTAAATTGAAATGGAATTCTAGGCTGTGACTGTAAGAAAATCTTTTGAAGTAGCATAATTCCTCAAATAGTAATAAAAAGGGAAATTAAATAAGACCTTTTCATATAAGCCTAATGTTAAAACCAGATTAAATTATCTAATAAATTACTGTGTATACAAAAATGTAGGAATACTGTGGAAGTCCCAAACCTCACAGTTTTAAGTGGAAAAAGTTGTTTTAATTTTCTCATTAATTTGACAAAGTGAATGGTTTTTATTTAACTTTACCTATTTTGAAGCTTTGGTATTTTTATAGGGCTGTATATGTTTTATTTTTAGTTTGGATAAGAAGGTGCATAGCTCAGTTTGGTTAAATTGTAGAGAATCCTGCCATCTAAAGATTCATGATCCTCAAGGATTTCAAGACTAGAAATTAATACATAAAAACATTAAGGAGTTGTAAAAGTAGACAAAATCTGTCATTTTTTTTACACGTTGATACAACTTTAAATGGTCACTTAAATGGTCATCTTATGATTCATGATCTTGCTTTCTCTACCAATGTTCCCCCTTATACATGTTGTCATATAATATATACTTTATGTTCATAATGTTCTAAAATAAGACACAGACAGCTGATATTAAAGAAAAATCCATGAAGGAAATAAAGTAAAAGGAATGGATGAAATATAAAATATGCTTCGATCTCCATTCACACTCAATCTGTACCTACTATGGCAGCAGATAGTCTTCTTAGTAGTGAGTCCCTTGGAATTATCCTAGATCCCTGCATTGCTGATAATAGTTAATTAATTTACAATTGATCAACATGCATTATTTCTATAAATGTGTACAATTTTCTCCTGGTTCTGCTAAGTTCACTTTGCATCACTTCATTTAAGTCTTTCCAGGTTTTATTGTGTGTGTGCGTGTGTGTGTGCTTGAACATTTTGTTTGTTATTCCTCATATTGTAACACTATTCCATTATAATCATACATCATAACTTGTTCGGTGTCATTTGTTTTAAGAATAAAATTGAAAATGTTAATATTTATCTATAAATGTGAAGGAAAATAATGAGATGAACAGTACATATTCATAAAGTTTTACTATTTGATTTTTTTGAATACTTAGTAGAAGTCCCTGAATTAATATTAGGAGAATATAGGGAAGAAATGGTAATTGCCTACAATTAGATCATCTCCTGTGTTCCTAAATCTGTCCAATAGAAGCCTCCATAGTCATGTATGTGGTATGTTTGTTATTCTCTTTTTAAAAATATTTATTTATTTTAAATATTTTTCCATGTTTACATGATTCCTTTTCTTTCCCTCCATTCTTCCTGCCCCCATCCTGAAGCTGACAATCAAGTCCACTGAGTTATGCATATGTTATTACTTGATACTGTTTCCATGTTATTTATTTTTATAATAAAACAATCTTTTAAAACCAAAACTCCAAATCATTTACCCATATAAAGTGATAAATCATATGTTATATTTTTCTTCTGTGTTCTACTCCCACGGTTCCTGCTCTCAATGTGGATAGCATTCTTTCCCATAAGTATCTTGGGATTGTCCTGAATCACTGCCGGTAGCAAAGTCAATTACATTCAATCATTCCACAATGTTTCACTTTCTATGTACAATGTTCTCTTGGTTCTGTTCATTTAATTTTGCATCAGTCATTGAGGTTCTTCCAAGTCATATAGAAATCCTCCAGTTCATCATCCTTTACAGCACAAAGACTGGGGCTATGGATATTTCTGTAGAAATCTTTTTATTATCTCTTTGGGGTACAAAGCTACTAGTGGTATTGACGGATCAAAGGGCATTCACTCTTTTAGTGTACTTTGGGCATAATTCCAAATTGCCTTTCAGAATGGTTGGAGCGATTCACAACTCCACCAGCAGTGTATTAGTATCCCAATTTTGGCACATCCCATTCAACATTTATTATTTCCCTTTACTGTCATATTGGCCAATCTGCTAGGTATGAGATTATACCTCAGAATTGTTTTGAGTTGCATTTCTCTAATGAGGAGGGATTTAGAACATTTTTTCATGTGATTGTTGATAGTTTTGATTTCTTCATCTGAAAACTGTCTATTCATATCCTTTGACCATTTGCTACCTGGGGAAGGGCTCCTTGTACATTTAACTTAGTTCTTTATATATTTTCAAAATTGAACCTTTGTCAGAGAATTTTGTTATTTTTTTTTTGCCATTTTGTTGCTTCCCATTTAATTTTGGTTGCATTGGTTTATTTTGAAAAAAAAAGTTTTTAATTTAATATAGTCCAAATTATTTATTTTACATTTTGTAATGTGGCTTCTTCCTCAGGAATGTTTGGAAATCTTCTATCTCATTGAATGTCCAAATTTTCCCCTGAAAGAATATACTGTTTTGTTAGATAGGTTATTCTGTGTTGTAAATCTAGATATCTCACCTTTTTAAATATCATATTCCATGCTGTCCAATTCATTAATGTAGAAGTCTCTAGGTCCTGTGTGATCCTGATTGTAGCTCCGTGGTATTTGAATTGTTTCTTTGTAGTTCCTTGTGAGCTTCAGATTACTCTACCCTACTTAGTCTAACAAAAACAGGAATGTCTACACCCATACTTAAGGATTAAGTATTTATGAGGATGGCATATGACAGACATGTGCTAGCAAATGACAAATCAGAAACAACTGACAGATCCCTGGGCTGTCCTAAGTCAAGCTTAAGCTACCATTGGTACATGTAAGATGCAGGAAAGTCATGTAAAAACCATCTATATATTTCGCATCACTTCCTCTCTTCAGCCTCTTTGGCGGTGGAGAGGTGGCTGGTGAAGTGTGCTGAGAGTTTCGGCATCTTGGGTGGCAGCTGCTATTGTCTAGGTTTAGGAGTTAGTTTTCCTTGATACCATTCTGGAGGAAGTTGAGTAGCCTAGTTCAGGTAGGCATCTTTACTGAGCTCTATCAGAGTTTAGGCTGATTCTTTCTCCTTTAACTTCCAAATACTATCCTTTTAGAAAGCCACTAATCTTCTTCAGAGACCTTGTGGTGGAAGACTTTGAACTCCCCCTGTCACAGGCTAGGTGGGAGAAATCCTACACCCTTTCCATCTCCCTTATACTTAATTCCTTCCCTCTATATTAATTAAGCCACCATAAATTTCCAAACTGACATTGGGTATTTTATTTGAGATATTCTCTGGTGACCAAAATTAATTTAGATTAGGTCACAACCCTAAAATTATTTTTATATCCTTGCAATGTTTTCTCCTTGGATTGGGGGCTCTTGAATGTAGCTATTATATTCCTGGAAGTTGTCATTTGAGGATTTCTTTTTGGAGGTGATCTGTTAATTTTTTTCCATTTCCATTTCATTTTCTATTTGGTGGATATTTGGACAGTTTTTAAAAATATTTTCTTGTATTATGATGCCTAAGATTTTTTTTACCATGGCTTCAAGGTAGTTCAGAAATTCTTAAATGTTCTCTCCTAGATCTATTTTCCAGGTAACTTGCTTTTTAAATAAGATAGTTCATGTTTTCTTATGTTTATTCATTCTTTTGATTTTATTTGTTTCTTAATTTCTTATGAAATCATTAGTTTTTAGTAGCTCAGTTCTGATTTTAAGACCTGATTTTCTTCTTTTATCTTTTACATCTTCTTTTTCATTTGGCCCATTTCTTTTTGCATTGCTTTCATTTGCTTCTCTTAATCAGTTTTTGAAGTCTTTTTTGAGCTCTTCCAGAATCTGGTCAAATCTATATTTTTTCTTTTTGACTTTGTGTGTATTTGCTTTGCTTTCACTTTCTCCTTCCATGTCTATACTTTGCTCTTTGTCTCCAAGAAAATTTAGTGTTAGGTTCTTTTTTTAATAGGTTGACACTGTTTTCTTGGAAGTTATGGTACTCTCTTAAACTTAAAACCTTCCTTGATGCTACCCTTGGCTTTTTTTCTGTCTTTTTGCCAGTTTTAGTTTTTCCAAGATAGTATGATAGCCTTAGGGCTGATAACTCTGAGAGCCACTTCCCACTGCTGATTCAATTAAATCTTGAGATGCTGATTGTTTAAAGATTTGCCTCAGATTTAGCCATAAGCTTGATCAGGCCAGGAGCTGTTCAAATTCTAGCCTCAGGCTTAGGCCCAAGTCTTTGGTCTCACTGTGTATATGATCTAATCAGGCACACAATTAATTGCCCTGTCCTGGAGCTATGCCTTGAGATTTTGGTGAAAATATCCAAACCATTTTTGAGTCTACTATCCACATAAAATTGGGATCTATGACCTTACCACAAGCCCAGCCTGGAACTCCTGGGTTTGCTCTGGACCTAAGCAGATCAGCCCATTTCATCACAGGGTGCCCTGGGCTGAATTTCAGGACTTCTCTACATATTTGGAATTTCAATGGGTGAAGGTTGGTTGAACCTCCATTTTGCCCAGGCCAGGTATTATGATCTGAATGTTCACATGGGCTTATTTTCCTTAGCTAGAAAAGCAGATGTGGGATGAAGGTGTGTGGCTTATTTCTTCACTGATTGCTTTAGCCTCCTGCTAACTGTGCTCCCCTTTTACCCCAGAGCCTAGATGTTCTCTGCCTACTCTTTTCTTGAAAATTGTTTCACTCTGTCTCCTTGTTAGTTCTTTCTCTCCTGTATTTGTTTGATGGCTTTATTTTAATATTGTTTGGAGAGTAGTCTCCTGACAACTTTGGCCTTCTTTACTTTATTCTGCCATCTCGCCTCTGCCCCCAGAACTCCTCTAAGTTATTTTCAAAAGGATATTTTAAATCACAAAATTGAAAAGCAAAAATATTTTAACTGCTAAGATAGCATCAACATTTTTAACACCCAAAATTAAATTAGGATTGTCATGCTTTTGAATGAACTACAACAGAAAACAAACTATTGAATTTTAGATAAATCATATATGAGTATCTGTGTTATAGTATAATATATGTCAAATTCATAAAAACCTATGACTTAATAAAGTAGACTTTTAAATTTCAAAGATATTTCATTTCCCCAAAAACCTGTAATAACAATTTCCAATATATGTCTTCCAAAATTATAAGATCCAAACCATATCCTACCTTCCCCCAACTTGGAGATGCTAGGCAATTTTATCTAGGTCATAACAACAGATATTTTTACCAAAAATATTTTAATGAAAGACTAAGAAAATAGTTCAGGGGGCAGCTAAGCAGCTCAGTGGATTGAGAGCCAGGTTTAGAAATTGGTGGTCTTCGGTTCAAATCTGGCCTCAGACACTTCCTAGCTCTGTGACTCTGGGCAAGTCACTTAACTCCCATTATCTAGCCCTTTCCACTCTTATGCCTTAGAACTAATATATAATATTGATTCTAGTATGGAAAGTAAGGGTTTAAAAAAAGAAAATATTTGGATATAATTAAAATTTACAACAACATTATAGTTTATAATAAAAAAGATAGCCATTTCCCAAAAGGAAAATAAATAAATTTAAGAAAAAACCTAAGTATATGTTATGTTGCTAAATAATACTGGGGGTAATCTGTTCAGTTTACTTAAAATATTGTGATTGTAATTGTCCTTTTTTCATAAAAAAATAAATGAAGATTAGAAGTACACTGGAGTAAATTTAAAAGAAGTTCATTTCTTGGTTATGTATATATTATTGTTTGGAAATGTATCACATTAGCAGCAAAGGCAATTATTATCTATGTGAAACTATACTCAGCTAGAGACTGCTTTTTTTGACTCCTTGAGCATGAGTACAGCAGGGACCTTTCCATAAAGGTACTTTGCAACAATGATTAGAGAGGTACTCTGGAGTAGCTGTTACATTCTTATGATTACATTAAATCATCCTTTAATAGACACTTGGTGACACACTAGTATCAGTTAGTTTAATGAAATAGTAGTGCAATATGGGATGAAATCTACTTAATTGGAATTCTAAATTAATTCCATTAATGAATTATAATGGTGCCCAGAGTGTTACTATATTTAAGAGTGAGATTGTCCATTATCAATCTCTCCCCCAACTCTCTGAATTATTGTTTTACTAATTAAGCTTTATCTGATAACTCTAAGCAAGGAGAGATAGTAGGCATTTTGTCATTTTCCCACACTGGTGATGCCATTATTTATTTAGCATCTGTGTGAATAATAATACATGAAACAAAATGGATATAGCAGTCAGAAAATTCTGAGTTTATACTAATCAGATATTAGACAGGACAACTAAAAAGCAAATATATAATGTGATGTCTTACTGACATCTATGCTATAGTCCCAATTCTGTATTTGATATGATATTTAATCATGAAAGAATTCGATTATATATTGTTAAGAATCCACGTGACACTTGTTCCAAAGGGACAATTTACATATGAACTTGATAAGAGCTGTCAGTGATGAATCTCATTGGAGGAGGAATCCTCAGAGCAATCAAGGATATACTCTTGCTATCTTTATTCATGCCCCAATTGAGGGCACCCTTTTTGTTAGGAACAAGCAGCTTCTTTATTATGGTGGTTGATTCCCCTGGTTATTCATACTCTGTTATATTAGGTTTCAAGGAGCAGTAAATGTGGACAGCTTTACTACACTTAAGTAAATGCTGCCCTTTCCTCATTTCAGTCTTTCAAGTGCCTTAAAACCACACCCCACAGAACAAATTTACATGGTTTCAGCGAGGCACTGTTTGTGTGTGAATGAATCGAAAGCAACCTTTTCAGTATTTCTCACTCTACTATCCCTCATGAATTGGGGTACAGCAAGATTTATATGGAAGAGGACATACTCAAAAATCAAGGTCTATTTGAAGCACGTTATGTTTATTTCATTTGCCTAAATTAGAAACAGAGATCCTTTCGATCCTATGATTTTTAATACCACTTCCTATTTAGACCTTAAGAGTAGCACTAAGAAATTTTGGGGGAAATAAAATCAATAATGCTAAAGTAAAAAAAAACTCAATATAATTCCTTCCTAGGAAATGACATGCCAAGGACATCCTTAAACCTTGGATTAAGAGATAATTTTTAGAAAGGATCATTTAGTTGCATTGCACTGTGGGTAGTTTCTCTCCCACATTGCTATTGCTTCTAAACATCTATTTTATTTCTATCTTGCAGGAAAGAAAATGTCCCTTTTATGTTTGATAAATGTTTTTCAAATTTGCTGTATCAAAGCTATTGATCCTTTAAAAACAAATCACATAAATGTTTGACTTCGAAGAATTTTAATCCGTGTTAATATTCCCAAGTCTACATTCCAAGAGTGAACTTCAATCTTTAGGCTTCTTCTTGTTTCAGGTTTGTTTTCCATTGCTTGACTGCGTACCGTCTCTGGGACTACTACTGTGTACACGCACAGTCTGGTCTTTGGCAAGTCTACGTACAATGTGAGAACAAAGGCTGCCCCTCTGTCATCCAAGGTACAGAGAGATACATTAAAACTAACAAAGCAGAAAGGGGACTGAATTGGAGTAGGTTTAGAAATGACAGCTTAATGAAAGCCCTGTGAAAAGACTATCACTCTGATGGAAAACATCTGTCCTCCCCACTTCTTGAATGATGGAAGGTCGTGGGGCCCCTGAAGAATCTGTAACTAGCCTGTGCTTAGAGCAACAGCAGGTCAGGCATGACCTGTCTCCTTTAATATCACCGCCGTGACATTTCAAAGCAGAAACCACCCCAACGATGCTTTGTCTGAGGACTCTGGGTGCTGGGAGCTCATTCAAGTTTGCTAAGGAATTTCCAAGTCTCCAGTAGGTATGATTCCTTTTAAAGCCGAGGCAGAGGAAGATTTGGATACATAAAATGCAGTTCCATCTAGAACCGCAAACAAATCATGGAAGTCATTCAATAAGGAAAGAAAATTTCTGGCATTCTCGACTTCAATACGTCAAAGAATTTTTGAACACGAAAGTTCCACCTTTGCGCTCTGCGTATCATTATGGACGGTCCCAATAGCAGAAACTAACTTTCTGCCATCAGTCTTTCATTGTCCCCCTTTGATTCTGTTTTTACTCTCCTCTTTTTTGTTCTCCTGAAGGAAATTTGATAGTTAAGTGACGGACTGGTCTGGCAATAAACGTTAATATTTAATCAAATGTCATATTCTTTTTCTAGTTTTAGTTTGGAATGCTACTCTCATGTGACTGTGACTATTAGTATGTGAGTAAACATGACTCGGATTCATGAAAAAATCAAGCTCCCGTGTCCTCTCCTCACCATGATTCCTTGTTTCAAACGGTAGCAAAAGGTTTCCAAGAACCCGAGTTCCTGTCGTTTTGTCCGTTCCCCATGAGGGTGCAAACTCTTTGAGGGCAGAGACTTTAAAATTACTTTCATGCCCAGAATGTAACGCAGTGCTTGGCACCTAGAGGACACACACACACACGGACACACACAATTACATTTTTATATTGTATGTAGTATTTAGAAGGTGGCCTTACAGATTCCCTTCATTGAACAGTTGAGCAAAGTGAATCCAGAATCAGACTGACTTCTCCTTCCCTTAGGCTCAGTACACTTTCCGTTATATCACATGTCTTCTCCCATAAAAGCATACGTAGCTCACTGCCCACCATCCTCATTTAGATCTTTAAAACTCAACTTCATTGATGTCAGGCAACATTGCCCTCTCTTCACTTTAACCTCATCTGACAAACTCCTATCATGTTAGTGAGCTTTTCTATCAGCAAACTTTGGTAAAGTAGAATGCAGAAAAGAAAAGGAGACAATTTCTCCATGGCATTTTGGAAAGAAAAACACCCAAAACTTTTAAACTTTTCCTTGTGCTGTCATTTGGGATGTCCAAGGGTGGGGGAACAGAAAGTATCTTAAAGTTGTAGCACGCTCAAGGTTCCGTAGGATGGGGAAAATGTACTGTCTCTTAGTACAAGTTTTTGGTCCCTAAATCAAAGCAAATGTCCAGCTGGTAAATTGCCAGTCAGGAAAGGAACAGATGGATTGAATTGATCTGAGGGTGATAGAATAGATGACTAGGCATATAAAGTACTAGAAGTATAGGAGGAGAGAAGAGAAGGCAGGCTACATAATTATAATGGATAATAGGACCAAGGTGGACAAATGTATGAAAGTGGACACGAAGAGAGGTTCAAGCTTAATGCCACAATGCTGAAATAATAAGAGATTTTATAACTTGTGAGCTAATAGGGGAAGTGGAGTAAATGGCGCATAGGCGATCAGAAGACGAGTTCATCTACTAGTTATGCCATTATCCCATTGGTTACCTCCAGTCTTTCATCTCCAAATGCCTATTGATCATCTCAAAGTGAATATCATAAAGACATCTTCAACTCCATGAGTCCAGAATTAAACTCGTTATCTTTCCCTCACACGTGCCTCCTCCTTAACTTCGCTATTACCTTCAAGGTCATTAACACCCTTTCAGTCACTCCACCTTGTGACCCATGTATCGTCATCACTTCCTCATTCTTCTGCAGCCCCTTCCCATTTGGAATCAATAGTCGAATCATGTGATTTCAGTCTTCATGAAATTTTCTCTCATCTATATTTCTTGCCTCTGTCACTGACACCACTTTTGTGCAGGTCACCACCCTGGAGGCTATCCATTTGCACTGGTTTTCCTACATGTCTGCAATATTCTCCATCCTCACCAAAGATTTCTGGCTTCAATGGATGCCGTAAAATCTCTGCTAAAATTCCATTTTCTGCAAGAAAACTTTCTGGATATCTCTTAATAATGTAGCTTTCCCTTTAAGGTTATTTCCCACTTCATCTGTATATACTTTGGTAGATGTATGTTGTCTCTCCCATACATTGCAAGCTGTTTGAATGCAAACTATCTTTGCCTTTTTTTTTTTGTATTTCCAAGAATTTAGCACGAGTATACAGTAGTTACTTAATAATAAATATCTGTAGACTTAATTTATTTCCCATGTAACCTTGGACAAATTAATCTACTTATCATCAGGTCCTGTTTCCTTATCTGTAAGATTAGACATGTGCTACATTGCTTTTATGTTGTTTTAAATCTTTAAATCTATGATTCCACAATTGTTTCAGTTCCTTTTCTTGTAGGTATATCAGATTTCTTATTTCGTACCACTTTGGGCCTCTAAATTTGCTACTCCTGGATAGCTTCTCCTCCCTCCATTAGCATCCATTTATAAGGAAATGGAGAGGAATGTAAGCAGTGGTAGAAAGATTCAATATATCTATAATCTATCTATCTACTCATTTATCGATAAATCTATTCATTCATGTATTTAAGCATTTAACTCACTTACAGAAAGTTTCTTAAGTACTAAGTTCATTCATATATATTTCAAACATTTACCTTCTAATTGTATAAGTTTTGTGTTCCAGACTTGGAAGAAAATAAGGACTAATACTGTTTTTTCAAGTCATCATTTTCATTCTTATCTAGTTCATCAGTAATTCATTTTTAAAATGAAGTTTTGATGGAATAAAAATCTGTAATATGGAAAAATATTTTTATAAACAAGGAAAATTGCTTTTCACCTGAAAAATCCAAATGTTTAAATGATTTTCCTCTCTCTCTCTCTCTCTCTCTCTCTCTCTCTCTCTCTCTATATATATATATATATATATATATATATATATATATATGTCCGGTGTGCTGATATAACATGAGCTAGTCTGGGAATGACCATTTTAAGTAGCACGGAGTCCTGAATCCCCTACTGCTTCAATGCCAGGTAGATTACATTTTTCCTCCTCTCTGTCCCCCAACATTCCCGACTATACTTACAGAGGGAGAGTGTTTAGGCTCTTTGTAAATGGCTCTAGCCCTTAATCATGTTGTTTTCAGTTCCACTTGCCTCTGAGTCAGCCTTTCTATGGAAACATTTACTCCAGAAGGTATAGTAAAACATTTACAAACTTACCCTTCCAAAATGTGGAATGCATAATCCTCCCTGTCCCGTCTCAGTCCCTGGGGAGAGAAGGAGATCATGCTGGAAGCTTAACTCGTTTCCTCTTACTCATAACCTCAATTCTGAGCTTCAAACCCTTCCCAGGCTCTAGTCCCGGGCGCCCAAGCTTCTCAAGGCTTTCATACAAGGCTGGCTTCAGCATCTTACCGGTGATTCTGGATCCCAGGTCACCATGGCTCAAACTTACCTCAGGCATTTGTCACTGAGAAACACGAATAAGACAAGACTAAAACAGTATCTCCCAGGTCCATTTCTCATAGTCAGAGGGAAAGGATTATTCCCCGTCACTGCTCAGTGTATGCCTCCAAATAGACGGTGATCTTTCTCTTCTGGACCGAGTTGATGAAGAGAGCAGTAGAACCAGAATGAATGCCTCAGTATGAATGAGTGGCCCAATCTTCCAAGTTTTAAACATGTAGGTAGACAATCAAAGGTGACTCCCCCGCCTCCTCCTATTGGTAACTTTCCCTGTTTCCAAAACTGGGCTACACATCAATTCAGAGTCGATGTCTGATTTGCCGATTCCTTCGTAGCCGTATCCTTATGTCATATTTTACTCCCATTTACATCATCTTTCTTTAAAGTTGCAAACTTTAACATTGACAAGTACTCCAAAGACAGTTTCATTCAAGGCTCAGTTCAAATTTGTGTCATCAAGAGATACTTGATCTCCCCCTTTTCTCCCTCTAGCCTGTCCTCCTCATTCTGAATCATTTTCCTCCCATGCATTTAGTACTTTGTAACTCTCTTACAGTATTTATGTTGTATTTTGGTTACTTATTATTTATCTGAGCTCCCTTCCTAGATTATAAGCTCCTTGAGGAAAAGAATTGGATCGTATTCATTGTATTCTTGTCTCCTTCAGGGCAGGACTTAGTTTTCATTGTGTTTTTGTATCTGCAGTGCCTAGCAGAGGGCCTTACAAAATGAGGTGTTGTGGATTTTTGTTGAGCTGATTTGAATCTTGGGTATTTGAGGAAATGAAAGTGGAACCATTTAAATCAACTACTAATCAATCACCTTAAGATCAAACTCTTGCTTATAAAAGGAGAAAAATACACATTTGCTAATGCAGAGAGATGTGTTCCCCTTAATAATGATCTCAGTCACAGGGGATAAACTATCTTCATAGAAGGTTCTTACTTTTTGTCATTATTTCTTTTCCTACATTTCTTACAATCCACTGACATATTTTAACTGCTGTTAGTATAGCAAGAAAAACAATAGCTAAGAGAGACTGTGAAGGGCCCATTTCAAATGTTCTGTCTCAGATACCCATCAGTATTACAGGGAAAGGTACGTTTTCCTTCATTCTATCTAGTCACTTAATTTCTAGAAATCTTTTAATGCTTTAGCCCCATGTGTAGAAAAGATAAAATATTCCAAATCCCAAAATTATGACTAATGTTAGGATTCAGAGGTTTTGTGGGATTTTGTGAGAGTGTCTGCAGCTCTTTACAGATCATTATTGTCTTCTTTTTCAGGCCCCAGATACCCTGGTTGGGAGGGAGTACGGAGGTTAGTGCTTAACCAAAGGAGATGGGAAGAATCATGATCATGTTCCATTATTCCATTTTAGAATAACGTAGTTCCGTCAAGTATTTATAGCTCCCACTGAGGCCTTGAGTGGGTCTCTGAAGCCCAACTTGTCAAAGGTGATCATTCCTGCCTCACCTGCCTGGCAATGCTCTGACAGCAGGTACAGTTGCATAAAGTCATCAAGAAAAGAATGGAAACAGATATCTAACTGCCAGTGCAGAGCAGAATCTAAAAAGCTTTTGAGATTTCTAAATGCAAAATTAGTATTTAAGTATTTAAATTAAGTATTTAAGTACTTGTAAACAGGTGGAATAGACATTTAAGTGACCTTAAATCACTTATTTTGATCAAAAGAAGTCCCCCCAAAACTCAACCTCCACATTGGAAATTGTGAAATAGGACAGAGGAAAGTGATTCACATTGTTTGGTTCCCAAATAAGTTCAATTTCCCAGCAATAAAATAATATAATAAGAAAAAAAAGAATCTTTATTATAACAAGAAAATGGTTTATTGATTTAGGAATTAGTAAAAATTTCTGCAATCTTAAATAATTTAGAAAAATCAATTAATTCCTAAATCATTATTTAGAAAACTGTTTTCAAAGAAATTTTCTGTCATTACTATTTATTCAGAAGTAAATTATGTACTAGTTACTGACAATGAAATGACAATTTCTCCTAGAAAACTTGGTTACCTCGAGTTGAGCTATATTAACTGATATTGATGTAATAACATTAACTCAAATTTTCTGTTTTCACATGTATTTGATGAATCAATAAAATTTATTAAGTACCTACTATATATTGGTCATTGTACTCCATACTACAGATACAAAAACAGTTGTGAAAAGTCTCCACCCTCAAGATGCTCATATTCTAATAACTAGTCTTTTGGAAAAAAATAAATATCTATTCAAGACAGTTTTTTTTCAAATTATTTAGTTAACTTTCCATAAGATATTAAAAGTGTTATGTCAGTTCAAAAAGCTTTGGGACAGTTCTTGTGTTACCTCCCCACCTCCTCCCCGCCAAAAAAGGAAAAAGGGGAAAACTGACACTTCGAATCCAATTGCAAAACTTGTTCTTTCTTTCTTTTTTAAATTTCTATTCACTGGCTCTTTTCTACTAGGTGGCTCAGAATGGATACAGTGATAGGCTCTGAGATGGGACATCCTTGGCTTAAATCTAGCCTCAGACACTTCCTGGCTATGTGATCCTGGATCCCATATGCTTCCTCTTTATACCAATTGTGGCTTGGAATCAATGTTTAGTATTAATCCTAAAATAGAAGATTAGAGTTTTAAAAAATTAAATAATGAATCAGAAATAGGAACAGCTATGATTGATCAGATTTTTTTTTACATGTTGTTAGCTAACTTTATATTACCAACTAAACAATCAGGAAATATAAACAAACTTTAAAAACCCAGAAACCTTGGAATTGATTCTTTTAAAAATTATAATAGTTGGAAACTGGAGGTAGTTAATATCACAGGCAAACCAGCTAATTTATCTTTAGCTAACCCCATCATCAGAATACAGATGGGAGTCATTCTTTCTAAATCCCTCCCTTAGCTTGCCCAGGGAAAGTCACTTTCCAGGTTATTAAAGTCTCAACTCCACCTATTACTTGAGTGGTCCTTTGTCCTGTCTGGGAGAGGTCAGTGTGGAGAAAGAACCAAAATAAAGGAGCAGGAGGATTACCACTTGCTAAGCCTCCTTCCATCCTTTATATCTATCTATTTATGGACAGACATTCCCTAAATTGAATGACTTAGATTAACATAGTTTAATCTTACCCTGCTATTGAGAACTTTATAGAAATATCAATAAAATCAAACGCATTGAGTTTCTCACTCACTTAGCCCATGGTCTTAGATAAGAGAAAGTCTAGTACATTTGCATGTAGATTTAAATCTTTTTTTTTCCCTCTAGACCTCCACATAATGCTCTTTCTCCTCTTTGTCAATAATTAATTACATAATCAGAGACAGTTAAAATCAGATAGATTTTTATCTTATATGAACAGGTTTAAAATTTCCAATTAAATCAGAAAATATGAATAGAATCACAAAATACAGAAACCCTGAAATACGTCTCTGTTCTTCCAAGCAAAATATATGGAAGAGGGATATTAACCCACATCATGACCTTTCCCAATCGTTGCCCAGCCTCAGTCTGTTTCAATCTTAACATCAAGGTCCTAGAGATCAGAGGTAGCCTAGGAGCCTAAAATACTTAATTTTCATCTCCTTTACAGCCTGTATTTCCTGTGTGTACTGTGGAAAGGAAACAAGACTGACAGTTTGTGGGGGAAGGGCCCCACTGGGAGTGGCAGTTGGGTCTTGTGACTAGCACTTCCTTCCTGCTGGGAGTGGCAGTTGGGTCTTGTGACTAGCACTTCCTTCCTGCTGGGAGTGGCAGTGGGGTCTTGTGACTAGTCCTTCCTTCCTGCTGGGTGGGACTTGCTGCCGGGTGTTGGAGGAGAGAGGAGCTTGGTCAGGTTCAGCTGGAAGACACAGACTTCTGAAGGTCAGATTTGTTCTTGTTTGCTTTCTGTGTACTGCTAAGATTCTGAATTAGAACAAGGAGAGTAGACAGGAGTAGGACAAACCCTCCGCCAGCCTCTAGGGCCTGGCCCTATACTCTGAAGCTGAGAAAAAACTCCAGTTCCAACTGGATTATTAAACTTTATATTATTTGAATTCGCAGTCAGATAAGTGGACTATCTGTTCTGGTCATAGAGGGAGCGGAAAATCAGTTCAGTCATCAAGGCAATAAAAGACCTTATCGGACCCCTGCTGTTTCCTCTCAGCAGGGGGCATCTCCCTCCCTTGCATCACCAAGCAGTGTTCCCTCTCTCCCCTTCTCTCCTCCATACCCTGGTACAAACCTCCCAATTTATTCCCCATTTTCCAATCCCATTTCCTTTCCCAATAAATATTACAGTATCCTCCCTCACCTATCCTATTTGGGTCCTTTACTCAGCATTTCTCTCCCCAAACAGAAAGCCAAACTGAACTCGCTCCTCAAAAAGCCACAGCGAGTCTCTCCTCAGAGTTCATGGTCCTCATCCTTCCCAGGAGGGGAGGAAACAGTACCAGGCGACATTTTCCAGAAGCTCCGATGGTGGGTTTGGGAAATTCCCCTCTGCTTGCAGAGAAATTGGTCTCTAAAAACCTGGTAAGTGATTATAGGTAGATCGCATTTCCTCTCTCCCCTCTTTAAAGGCTAAACCCTTTGCATGAATACAGCACCTTCATGGTGCAGCCTGTCTCCTGAGGTGTAGTTATTTGTCATGTGCAACCTCGCATTTTCCTTAGCTGGTCAAAATATGCAATTGGTGTCCTACAAAAGAGGAATGTTATAGAGAGTCAATGATATCACATCCACCAGCCCTTCCATGTATGGTCAGTAAGGTCACATATAGACGTATACTACACATAATGCATAGAGCGTGTATATTGTGAGCACATCGTATGTTGTTGGCAGGCTCTTCATCTGAATAACTCACTTTGTAAGTAATAACTGTTTTTTAGTTGTTATTATTATTTATTTATACATTTATTTATTTTTATTGCCAGGGTTTAGCATATTGACTAACTATTGAGAAAACATATGTTACTCTTTAATACTTTGATGTTTCTTAAGCTCTATTTGATCACTTCTGGTACAGTTTTAATTTGCTGTGGAAACTTATTAACTGGTTTGCTGAGATGTCCTCTCCTCCTCATGTCTGCCTCCCAATTTGGTCTCTGAATTCTGTCCCTAGAATAAAGTCCATCACTGTAAAGGTAATCTGAAAAAGGGCTTTCTCTCTTTATTTCTTTGTTCTCCCCCCCTCCCTTTCTTCCTTCCCTCTCTTTCTTAAGCCATTGATATCCGCCATGAATGTTTCCTGGCATTCACATCTCTATGGAGAGGAAAAGGCCATACCATTGCTACTCTGATGCTTCTTGAGAGAGAGCAAGCATTGGAGCTCAGTGTGCCGTAGGGGTAGCTTCTAGTCATTAATTGTTGTTTTGAGAATGGAGAGAGGAGGTGGAGCTTGATATACTGATGGGTAGGGTCTTGCCATATAGAATTCAAAAGAGAAGGACTAAGGTTTCACCCATGTGTCTCAGCAGGAGGAAGCTTTCCTCTCCCCTCCATCTGCTCTTTTATATCTTTGAGTAGTGACCAAGGTACTGATTAGGACCCCCATCAGCCCATCTTCTCAGGCAGAACCCTTACCATCATGAAATTAAGGAAGAGTCAGAACATAAATTGCACACCTCTTGATCAAGACAAGGACTAGGGCTGTGATGGCGAACCTATGGTACACGTGTCACCACTGGCACGTGTCACCATTTTCCATGACATGCAGCTACCTGTGGCCACATACTGAGAAGGACTTGTCATCCTCGGCTCCTGCATGGCCAGGTGCAGTAGCTGAAGATAAAACATTTGCTGCAGTGTGGTGTAGACACTCTGTGCCCAAGGTCTTTAGGCCCAAAAACAGAACTCCAGCACAGAGTGTTAGTTCTGGGACTTCCTGTGAGGCCATTAGGGGATCTTTGACATCTCTCTAACACACCTACATGTTTGAGGCCAGTCGGTTTAAAGCATTTGCTAAAATCGTTTTCTTGGAGTGTCTTCACATGTGACAGCTTCCTGAAGCCGCAGGTGAGAGCTGAACGAAAGGTGGGCACCAAAAGTACATGAGGACCACTGGAAAGGGCTCAGCAAAACCTTCGTGTCAGAGATGCGGATCCTCCCTGAACACACTCCTGGCACATCAGTCTGGAAGGCAAAGGAAGAGCAGCAGCAAAATGGAAGAATGATTTCAATTCCAACATGCCAAAAGCAAAGTTCATTTTTCTCTGTAGAGGCCCCCCAAACCCTCCTGTTCCCCAGATGTACAACCTGAGAGTCATCCACAAATCTTCTCTTAAAAGAGATAGCAGGGTTGGCTATGGCGTATCCATATGTAACAAGAAATGTCATTTGGACACCATATCATGCTTCCTGTAAGAATCAGGCAGGGGGAAACTCATAAAATAATGATCACTAGTGAGCCCGCGTCTGTTGCAGAGGGTGGGGAGAGGGACACCTTTTTATTTTCATTTTCTTCTTTTTATTTTTAAATTTTAAACATTATTTTATTTGGTCATTTCCAAACATTATTAATTGGAAACAAAGATCATTTTCTTTTCTTTCCTCCCCCCTTCCCACCACCTCTCCCATAGTCAACGCACAATTCCACTGGGTTTCACATGTATTCTTGATTCAAACCCATTTCCATGTTGTTGGTATTTGCATTAGAGTGTTCATTCAGAGTCTCTCCTCAGTCATATCCTCTCAGCCCCTGTAGTCAAGCAGTTGCTTTTCTTCGATGTTTTTACTCCCACGGTTTATCCTCTGCTTGTGGATAGTGTTTTTTAGATCCCTGCAGATTGTTCAGGATCACTGCATTGACACTAATGGAGAAGTCCGTTACGTTCGATTGTACCACAGTTTATCTGTCTCTGTGTACAATGTTCTCCAGGTTCTGCTCCTCTTGCTCTGCATCACTTCCTGGAGGTTGTTCCAGTTCCCATGGAATTCCTCCACTTTATTATTCCTTTGAGCACAATAGTATTCCATCACCAACATATACCACAATTTGTTCAGCCATTCCCCAATTGAAGGGCATCCCCTCATTTTCCAATTTTTGGCCACCACAAAGAGTGCAGCTATGAATATTCTTGTACAAGTCTTTTTCTTTATTATCTCTTTGGGGTACAAACCGAGCAGTGCTATGGCTGGATCCAAGAGCAGACAGTCGTTTATTGCCCTTTGGGCATAGTATTCCAAATTGCGCTCCAGAATGGTTGGATCAATTCACAACTCCAACAGCAATGAATTAGTGTCCCTACTTTGCCACATCCCCTCCAGCATTCATTACTTTGCATAGCTGTCATGTTCGCCAATCTGCTAGGTGTGAGGTGATACCTCAGAGTTGTTTTGATTTGCATCTCTCTGATTATCAGAGATCTAGAACACTTTTTCATGGGCTTATTAATAGTTTTGATTTCTTTGGCTGAGAACTGTCTGTTCATGTCCCTTGCCCTTTTATCAATTGGAGAATGGCTTGATTTTTTGTACAATTGATTTAGCTCTTTGTAAATTTGAGTATTTAAACCTTTGTCAGATGTTTTTATGAAGATTGCCTCCCAATTTGTTGCTACCCTTCTGATTTTAGTTACATTGGTTTTGTTTGTACAAAAACTTTTTAATTTGATGTAGTCAAAATTATTTATTTTACATTTTGTGACTCTTTCTAAGTCTTGCTTGGTTTTAAAATCTTTCCCTTCCCAAAGGTCTGACAGGTATACTATTCTGTGTTCACCTAATTTACTTATAGTTTCCTTCTTTGTGTTCAAGTCATTCACCCATTCTGAATTTATCTTGGTGTAGGGTGTGAGGTGTTGATCCAAACCTAATCTCTCCCACACTGTCTTCCAATTTTCCCAGCAGTTGTTATCAAATAATGGATTTTTGTCCCAAAGGCTGGGGTCTTTGGGTTTGTCATAAACTGTATTGCTGAGATCATTTACGCCAAGTCTATTCCACTGATTCTCCTTTCTGTCTCTTAGCCAGTACCAAATTGTTTTGATAACCGCTGCTTTATAATATAGTCTGAGATCTGGGACTGCAAGGCCCCCTTCCTTTGTATTTTTTTGTCATTAGTTCCCTGGATATCCTTGATCTTTTGTTCTTCCAAATGAACTTAGTTATGTTTTTTTTCTAATTCAGTAAAGAAGTTATTTGGTAGTTCAATGGGTATGGCACTAAATAAGTAAATTAATTTGGATAGGATTGTCATTTTTATTATGTTAGCTCATCCCACCCATGAGCAATCAATGTTTTTCCAATTGTTTAGATCTAGTTTTAGCTGTGTGGAAAGTGTTTTGTAGTTGTGTTCATATAGTTCCTGTGTTTGTCTCGGTAGATAGATTCCTAAGGATTTTATATTGTCTAGGGTGATTTTGAATGGCATTTCGCTTTCTAATTCTGGCTGCTGAAATGGGTTAGAGATATATAGAAATGCTGATGACTTATGCGGATTTATTTTGTATCCTGCAACTTTGCTAAAGTTGTTGATTATTTCGAGTAACTTTTTGGGTGATTCTCTAGGATTCCTTAAGTAAACCATCATATCATCTGCAAAGAGTAATAGCTTGGTCTCCTCATTGCCAATTTTAATACCTTCAATTTCTTTTTCTTCTCTAATTGCTACTGCTAGTGTTTCTAGTACAATGTTCAATAATAGAGGTGATAATGGGCATCCTTGTTTTACTCCTGATCTTATTGGAAAGGCTTCTAGTTTATCCCCATTGCAGATGATATTTGCTGATGGTTTTAGATATATACTGTTTATTATTTTTAGGAAAGGCCCTTCTGTTCCTATACTTTCTAGTGTTTTCAATAGGAATGGGTGTTGTATTTTATCAAAGGCTTTTTCTGCATCTATTGAGATAATCATGTGATTTTTGTCAGTTTGCTTGGTAATATGGTCAATTATGTGGATGGTTTTCCTAATATTGAACCATCCTTACATTCCTGGTATAAATCTCACCTGAACATAATGAATAACCTTCATGATCACTTGCTGGAGTCTTTTTGCTAGTATCCTATTTAAGATTTTTGCGTCTATATTCATTAGGGACATTGGTCTATAGTTTTCTTTTTCTGTTTTTTACCTGCCTGGCCTTGAGATTAGTACCATGTTTGTGTCATAGAATGAATGTGGTAGAACTCCTTCTTGGCCTATTCTGTCAAATAGTTTGTTTAATATTGGGATTAGTTGTTCTTTGAATGTTTGATAAAATTCATTTGTGAATCCATCTGGACCTGGGGATTTTTTCTTAGGGAGTTCTTTGATGGCTTGTTCAATTTCTTTTTCTGAAATGGGGTTGTTAAGGTAATTTATTTTTTCCTCTTTTAGTCTAGGCAATTTATATTTTTGTAAGTATTCATACATATCACTTAAATTGGTGTATTTATTGCCATATAATTGTGAATAGTAGTTTTTAATGATTGCCTTAATTTCCTCTTCATTAGAGGTGAGGTCTCCTTTTTCATCTTGGATACTGTCAATTTGGTTTCTTTCTTTCTTTTTTAAAATTAGACTGACTAGTACTTTGTCTATTTTATTTGTTTTTTCAAAGTACTAGCTTCTAGTCTTATTTATTAAATCAATAGTTCTTTGACTTTCAATTTTATTAATTTCTCCTTTGAGTTTTAGGATCTCTAATTTAGTCTTCATCAGAGGATTTTAATTTGTTCACTTTCTAATTTTTTAATTTGCACCCCCAATTCATTGACCTCTGCCCTTCTTAATTTGTTAATATATTAGCTCAAGGATATAAATCCCCCCCACCCCCGAGTGCTGCTTTGGCTGCATCCCATAAGTTTTGAAAGGATGTCTCATCATTGTCATTTTCTTCAATGAAGTTATTAATTGTTTTGGAGAATTGTATTGTTTCAATTCCAATTAATTTTCGATTTGCCTCTCCATGTTCCCTTACTAATTATTATTTTCATTGCATTGTGATCTGAGAAAGTTGCATTTATCATTTCTGCTTTTTTGCATTTGTTTGCAATGTTTTTATGCCCTAATAAATGGTCAATTTTTGTGAATGTGCTATGTGCTGCAGAAAAGAAGGTATATTCCTTTTTGTCCCTATTTAATTTTCTCCACATGTCTACTAACTCTAATTTTTCTAAGATTTCATTCACTTCTCTTACCTCTTTCTTATTTATTGTTTGGTTTGATTTATCTAGTTCAGATAGAAGAAGGTTCAGGTCCCCCACTAGTATAGTTTTTTCTATCTATTTCGTCCTTGAGTTCCTCTAGTTTCTCCTTTAGAAATTTGGATGCTATGCCATTTGGTGCATACATGTTGAGTACAGATATTTCCTCACTGTCTATACTGCCTTTTATCAGGATGTAATTACCTTCCCTATCTCTTTTAACTAGATTTATTTTTACTTTGGCTTTGTCAGATATCATGATTGTGACTCCTGCCTTCTTTTTGTCAGTTGATGCCCAATAGATTTGCCTCTACCCTCTTACTTTCACCCTATATGTATCTACCTTTCTCATATGTGTTTCTTGTAGACAGCATATGGTAGGGTTTTGGACTCTAATCCACTCTGCTATTTCCTTGCGTTTTATGGATGAGTTCATTCCATTCACATTCAGAGTTACGATTACTAGCTGTATATTTCCCAGCATTTTGATTTCTGCTCGTTTTCCTGCCTTTTCTTCTTTCACTATTTCCTTCTACACCAGTGTTTGCTTTTGAACAGTCCCCCTTGTTCTCACCCTTATTTTACTTCCCTTTCTACCCCCCTCCCTATTTATCCCACCTTATTTTCTCTGTTGTCTTTCTAAAATTAACCCCCACTCCCTCCCTCTCTTGTACTGCTTCCCTCCCCACCAGACCATTTGTTACCCTTCTACTCCCCTATAGGGTGCAAATCTATTCTCTGCCCCCAATGGATTGGATTGTTTTTCCCTCTTTGAGTCACTTTCAAAGCACATCAAAGTTGAGTATTTCCTGTCTCCAACCTCTTTACCCTTCCAGTGTATTGATGTTCTCCTCCCTCCCACCATGAGCTTCTTTATGACATATAAATTTACCCCCATTTGTTTCTTTTCCCATTTCTTTTAATATTAACCTATTTTTAAGCCCTAGTTACATATATATGCATACTCATGCGTATGTATTTTTGCATGCAAATATCTATATACCTATTTATGTCTTGTCCTTTCATCCTATACAGTTTGTTGCTTTTCCCTCTAAGTATACTTCTTTTTGCTGCCCAGGTAATAACAACAGTTTTTAAGAGTTACCAATGACCTCTTTTCTTATGGGGATACATATCATTTTAACTTATTGAGTCTCTTAAAATTTTTTTTGTTTGTTTTTCTTTTTTCCCCTCTTTTTTAATTACCTTTTGAAGATTCTCTTGAGTTTTATGCTTAGACATAAATTTTTCTGTTCAGGTCTGGTCTTTTGTTTACAAATTCTTGAAATTCTTCTGTTTTGTTGAATGACCATACTTTCCCCTGTAAGAATATAGTCAGTTTTGCTGGGTAGTTGATTCTTGGTTGTAGACCTAGTTCCTTGCTTTCTGGAATATCATATTCCATGCTTTTCTTTTTTTTAGTGTGCATGCAGGTAGATCCTGAGTTATATTCACTGTGGTTCCATGGTATCTGAATGACTTCTTCTTGGCAGCTTGTAATATCTTTTCTTTGGTCTGATAGTTCTTGAATTTGGCTATAACATTCCTGGGTGTTGTCAGTTGGGGATTAAGTACAGGAGGTGATCTGTGGATTCTATCAATCTCCACTTTTCCCTCTTGTTCAAGGATTGATGTTCAAGGATAAGATGACTTATCTTAGTTTTTAAGTTCTTTTCCCAATTGTCTTCAGCCTCTCTTAATTGTTTTTTGAATTGCATTTTGAGTTCTTCCAAAGCCTGTATCCAATTTGCTGGGATTTCTGATCCTAGCAGGGTCCTCCCCCTCTGTTTCATTCGCTCTTTGCTCATTAACTGTGCAGAAGCTGTCCATTGTAATTTCTTTCTTCTTTTTCTATTGTTTGCTCGAGTTTACCCCTTCTTTGCTCCCCGTATTTGGCTGTGCTCTTGCTCCTCTCATTTTGTTTTGGTTTTGGGGCTGTCAGTCTCCCCTCTTGGAGCTTTGTCAGATCACTTGGTACAGTCTCTAGGGGAGCAATGTTAGCTTCTCTGTCCTCTGGGGGCTTTTGATTGGATTGAGTTCAAATGGGTTGGGCTTTATGTGGTATGAAGCTCTGAGGCTCTGAAGACTTCTGGAAGGTCTGGCCACCCAGGCTCTCTCCAGTTCTCTCCAGCTGCTTCTCCGCTGTCAGCAAGTGCCTTTGCCCACCTCCCTAAACTCTGAGGAGTTCTGATGGGATTAGGTTCAACTGGATTGTTCTGGATGTGCCCCGAGGCAATGGTGAGACTGGAACCCGATGGAGGGACCAGCCATGGCCCTGTCTCTCCCTGGCTTCCTCCCCGCTGTGCAAGCTGGATGCACCAAGCCAGGCTCCCCGCTGCTCACAAGGTAGACCCTGCAAACCAGCACCTTTGCCTGCTCAGAGGTTCCCATTGCCACGGGCTCAGCCCTCTGGGTTGTGGGGGAGGGGTCCTGGGACCTTCCCTCTGCCTTCCCCTTAGCCCTGAGTATTCTCGGATTCCAGCTTTTGTGAAGGCGTACCTTTTGATTTGAGTCCAGGAGGGTTCCCCACTTCTGTCCTGTTGTTCAGCTTGAATTTCGGTGCCCTAGGAGCACTCAGTCTGTATCGGTAAGGAAGGGTCTTCCACGAGGTCTGAACCTTTTCTGCTTGCTAACCCGCCATCTTGACTCGCCCACCCCCCCCCCCCCCGCTAGTATTGATTCTAAGATGGAAGGCAAAAAAAAATTTTTTTTAAAGAACCACGTTGGGAGGCTCTGAATATGAAAGACCCCGAAACCTTACAGAAATGTGAACTTGATTATATTGTAGCGGATATAAAACACTGATACAGGGAAGAAGTTATTTTGAATGATTTTTTCTGCATGCGTGCAAACAACCTACTTTTAGTGCAAAGGTAAACATCACTGACAAATTAGTAGAAGAATAAAAATAAGAAGATATGGAATAAAATTGAAGTGACGAAGTTGATCTGTTGACACCAAAAATGGATTTTCTAATTAAATTTAAACAAATTAAATTAGTCGAGAAAGAGAAAAGAGAAAGGATTTAATATAGCTTGGTGTTTCATCCATAGTTTGAGAATAGTAAAACAATGATGAAACTAAAGAAATAAAAAGATTGGTGAGGCAGTTAAAGAGAACAAGGAGAAAATAATGTAATGGAAGTCAAGGGTGGAAAAACTATGCAAGAGGAGATGAAAAAAAAACTTTAGGAAAGTTGTGAAAATGAAGATGCACTTAAGTTAATTAGATTTTTCATTAAGGAAAATATGATAAAATTACCTGTAAGAATGCAGTTCAAATTGCTTTCAGTATATTAATTACATATTTCAGAAAAATTCTTATACAAAATATATTTTTTTAAGAATTTACATCTAAAGTATGTATTGTACTGTGGACAATTGAAGCAATTAGAAAGAAGGGGTAACATTTAGAAAATTCAGTTACTTAGAATGATCATTTCTTCCTTTAATGATTCTGCATAAAATGGAGAGTTAGTCTTTCAATTTTATGGTAGGTAAGATAATTCAACTAATTTATGTGCTCTATAAAGATCAGTTAAACACACACACATATGTGCACCTTTTACATAGACTTGAAGAGCAAATATATATGTATATATACACATATATGCATTTTGAGGCAACTAAAATCATTTAATATGAAACAAAAAAGATCAGCTTTAACAAGCTTACATTAAAATATTAATTTATATTTATTTCCTTTAACCATAATAGTATAACTGTTTTCCCCCTTTTTTGTATTGCTAATTATTATATAAATAATCAATCCTATTTTAAACTTATTTGCAGTAGACTTAATGTAGTTTGGATCCTTTAAGGAACATAGTTATATTTTCCTCTCTCATTAAACTCTGAAAATAAAAATGCACAAAATTATTAACTTAAACATCAATTATTTTCACTCTGATTCAAAACTATTTATTTCCCTTTTTGACATGGACAAAGATTAGCTGTTAAGAGCTTCATATTTTAAAGAGATTATTCTTAAGCTTGAAATTACTGAGAAAGAATTATTAGCTGAAGAAATGAATATGCTTTAAAATCTTTCTTAACTGAAGTAATATTAGTATGCTTCAAATATGTCCAAAAATAAACTAGCAACCCATATTTGGTTCATGATTACTGTCTAATATCACTGTTATTTTTTAGCTAAAATAACATTTTTAAAGATACTAATATGTAACAAGCAAAAGAGATAGTATCTCTTCACTATGGAACACATCCCAGTTTATGCTTCTCTTATGAGAGGACAAGAAAATTAATCTTTTCAACATATCACTGCATTATTTTAAGGTATAGTGCACTGACTCAACCCTATTGAAGTCAGAGTGAAACCATTCAAGGAAGTATTTCTATTAATAACAAGCATTATATGATTCAACGAAAAGGAGTGATTAAAATTTCTCCACAAAGACCATAATTTTCTTGTAGAGTTCTTATAACATAGAGCATGACAAAATTATTTTTTCTCTCTTGTCCTAAGCAGCACACAGACATAGAGGTATACCTAATCTTTAAATGTGAATGTTCCTTATGGTCCACCTTTTTATGAAACATTTTTGCTTTTGTGGTTGCTCAACTTTAACAAGAGAGGAAAATGGAAAAGTTACATTTTTTTTAATTAGGGAATTTGAAAACTCATGTTTTAATTTTAAAAAATGTTCTTAATTATTAGAACTTTGATCAATGATGTATGAAGAATGCACCAGCTAGCAAAGTACAATTCATCTAAAATTAATATGCTCCCTTTTTTGACAAGACAATACAATGTTTTGTCTTGCTATGAATTATACGAGTATACTTGTCAGTATAAATTTTCTGGCAACAGTAATAAAGAATTCTATCATTCATTTTATTGCTGGAGAAAATCATCTCTTTCTTATTCATACTGACGTAACATTTCCATTACGCCTTACAAAAGACTTGGCAATGCTTCAAAATGAGTATTATTACAAAATATTCTATTACAGCATGGTAAATATATGACTTTCTTTTCCATTATGTTCACAGCTCTCCAAAGGAGACTTACTTTGATTACTTTGATCTACTGTCAAGTGAGAACAACCTACTTTCAGAACTTGCTCTGCCCAGTGAATGAATGATTTTTCCTGGAAGTATTCAAATGCAAAATGTATTGATGCCATGCAGTTGTTTTTTTATTACCAGGACTTCATTTCCATGGAAGCCCTAAGAATTAAAATTCTTTTGGAATTGTTGTTTGTTGCTGATCAGCAATAAATAAATAAATAAACAAATAAATAAACAAACAAATAGATAAATAAATAAATAAATAAATAGATAAATAAATATGTATATATAGAACATACCTCCTGTGTTCCTATTCCAACAACAAAGGGGAAACCACCTAATCTAGGATTACTGTAGCTTACAAATTCTGCTACTCAGAAAGAACAAAGTACTCACAGGGAGTTAAAGAAGAGAAACACTATCAATGAACTCTACCATTACTCTTTTAAACTATCTTTACTGCATGAATAGGAAGGAGGCATCCTTTTAAGACGTGAGACTATTTTTCTCATTTAAGTAAATAAATAAATGCGATGACTACATTAGCTTTCAAGGCAGTCAGAGAAATTGTTGCTTCCTATAATTCATAGGTGAGCCTTTAGCAAATACAATTTAAAACTCAAACTAGGTGGTCCAAAAGGAATTTTTTTCTAGTTGTTCAGTCACCTCGGAAAAAGGGAGAGAATGCCACAGAGTCTCTGGGCTCAGTTTGAAAGTGTTCCTGTAATCTCACTTCTATTGGCAGGAACATCCTCATAGTTTCTGAAAAGACCAAGAAGATTTAGAGAAGTTACCACTACATCTAAAAACTTATTGTCTTGAAATACTAGTTTAAGAGAGGTCAATCTAGAATTCTTAAATAATTTGTTTAGTACAAAGAATTGGATGAAGGTGATGCCCTAATATTAAAATAGTAATGAAAGTGAAGCATTATAATGTAATATTATAAATAAGTGGTTCTGGTCATCAATATTAGACATTATATTTCCAAATGTGTGGATTACACATTGAAAAAATTATTCAAGGTTCATATATAACATGTCAGATTTGAGGATGTAGAATTTTACGTGGGAAAGGGTCTTCAAAATTAAAATTGTAAAGGCCTGGCTAGAAATAGTGGCAATTTGTCTTGATTTTTATAATAAATAGTAAAATCTTGTTATTTTCTAGGCAGTTAAGCTCCTTAGATGTCATTATTCTTGAGTAGTAGTCAGTTCTTATTTCTGGCATCCAGCATTTTTGTTTACAACTTTATTCTTATCTTGATTCTTCACTCTCATTCCATGTATTTAAACAATGACAAACTTTATGTCTTTCAATCTTCATAATATTGCTTGGATAAGTTATTTTATCTCCAATAACTAATCTATGAATCCAATTCAGATTTTCATCTACTTTCTCTTTTTAATTTTATATACATTTTTCCTAATTACATTTATAAATAATTTTTAATAATCTTTTTCTGACATTTTGTGATTTATGTTCCATCCCTCCTTCCATTTTTGTTCCCCCTCCCCAAGATGAAGGTAATGTGATAAGGTTACACATGTGCTATCATACAATACATGTGTCATTGTTATGTAAAAGAAGATATATATTTATATAAGAAAAAAACTCACAGAGGAGATAAAGTGAAAAATGATATGCTTAGTCTCATCTACTTTCACTTAGACTTTTACATTTACTTTTACTTCCTCCCTCAATATTTCTCCCGCAAGTCTAATCCATTAGACATAAACATATATTTTAAAAAAATGGGAGTTCCCCAAAACCAACGAAACCGCAGGTAGTAAAAAATAAATTGAGTTAGTTATAATATTAATGTATCAAAATCTATGTGATTCAAGCAAATCAATTCTTGGTGGCAAATGTATAGTAATAAATGGCTAAAATAATTAAAAGAAAGAATTAGATAGTTTATACTTTTTAGTACCCAGCATTTTTCTCAAATCTGTCTGTCCCATTCAGTATTTAGGAGTTAACATATAAAGAAGAATAAATCCAGACAGTCTAGGGGCTTAATGTAACCAAGATTTGAAAGAGAACATGGGGAAAAATGTATAGATTCTTTTCTCAGAGAGAGGTCTTATATCTAAAATATATAGAGAAGTTTGTCAAATTTATAAGACTATCACAAGGAGTTCTGTTAGAAATATTTTGGTACTTTTAAAATTAATTTATTTAGTCAATTTAGAACATTATTCCTTAGTTATAAGAATCACATTTCCTTCCCTCTCCCCCACCCAATTTTTGTATTTTTATGTATAAGAGAACATAATTCTTATCAATAACCTCCTTAAGAGTCCTAGTAGAAGAATCTCTGGACCAATCAGTCAATCAATCAACATTTATTAATTGCCCACAATGTACCAGGCACTCTGCTAAGCTATTGGAATATGAAAACAGAAGACCATACCTGCCCTCAAGGAGCTTACAATCTAATGGGAAGAGAAAACATACAAATAAATTTAAATAGGATATAAGTAATAGAGGAAAGGCATTTGAGTTAACAATGGTTGGAGAAGGCTTCCTATAGAAGGTAAGATTTTAGATATGACTTAAGGGAAATCAATGAATAAGAATGGAGGAAGAAGAACTTCCCAGTTATGGGAGACAGACAGAGGAAATACTCAAAGCTGAGAGAAGGGAGTATTTTATCTTGTCCATGGAAAAGTCAGGAGATCAGTGTCAATGAATTGAAAGTCAGGGTGTAAAGTCAAAAAATGAAAGACAAAAAAGGCAAGAAGGGACTATATTATAGAGGACTTTCAATGTCAGATAAATAATTTTGTTTAAATTTTGATCTTGGAACTCTTAGAGCCAGTAGAGTTTATTTGGTGTTGGGGAGTGTGACAAGATTGGACCTGTGTTTAAAGAAAATTATTTTATTCAATGAATGGAGGATGGATTAGGTAGACTAACTAGCAGGCTATTGCAATAATCTAAACATGAAGTGATGAGGATCTCACTAGGGTAATGATGGTGACAGAGGCGAGAGGGACATAGTTGAAAGATGTGGCAAATGTGAAATCAGCAGGTTTTGGAAACAACTTGGATGAGAGAGAAGAATCCAGTATGACTCCTTGGCTTCATGCCTGAGAGACAGGAAGGATGTTGTTATTCTCTGTGTAACAGGGAAGGTGGAAAGGGACGAGGATTTAGGAATAAAATAATGAATTCTGTTTGGGTCATATTGAGTTTAAGATTTCTATTTGATATCCAGTTTGGTGTGTTTGAAAGGCATCTATAGATGCAAGATTAGAGGTCAAGAGAACGTTTGAGATAGAATGGGTACATGTGAGAATTATCAGCCAAGAGATAGTAATCAAATTCAGGGGAGCTGAGATCACCAAGTAAAAGTGTATAGTGGGAGAAAAAAGAGGACCCAGTATAAAACCCTGCTGCATACCCAGAGTTAGAGACTGTGAGCAGGAAATGAGCCTGAAAAGAAGGCAGGGATGGAGCAGCCAGAGGTAGGAAGGGAACCAGGAAATGGTGTCCTGAAAAATAAGAGAGAGAAGAGTATATGCAGGGGTAGAGAGGAATCAGCAGTGTCAAAGGCTGAAGAGAGATCAAGAGAAGGAAAATTGAGAAAAGGTCATTTTATTTGACACCTGAGATCATGAGTCACTTTGGAGATGACAGCAATCTCAGTAGAACGATCAGAAGTCAGATTATAAGGAGCTATGAAGAGAGTAAGAGGAGAGAAAGTAATTGTAGGCAGTCCTTTGGAAGAATTGAGTGATACAGAATAATAATAGTAATGGGTCAAGTAAGGGTGTTTTTTTTTTTTCAGACTAGGGAAGAAAAGGACACTTTTGCTATTGGTAGGAAATGGGCCAACAGATATGGGGAAATTGAAGAGAAAGAGCGAAGATGATAGAATGGGCAGTCTATTGGAGGAATTGGGAAGCCATGGAATAATGTGAATAAGGAGAAGAATTCATGTTGATAAGGAATAAGGTCATGTTGTCATATATTGCCCATTCTTTTTGAATAGGAACAATGCTATCATTGGGTGATGTCTTCACTTGTTCATGAATTGGATTAAAGTGCAGCAGAGTTAAATAAAGTCAACAGCCTCTTCCTTAAAAGTTATTAAAGTACAGTGGCAAGACAAAAATCAGGATTATTGGCAATGGCCCGGGAATTAGTGGATGGCCTTGGCATCTTCAACATCTGGCCAAGGTCTGCACGGTGCCCACTTAAACTACTTTCCTAGCCTATGGAACAAACTGTCCCCATTCACCAATTCTGCTAGAGGATGTACTCAGATGCTTGGAGTAGACATCCCCCGACTCACAGAGAGATTTGAAGCCTGTTGGGAACCCTCAGCTTGGTTTAGCCTGTCTACAAAGATGATTTTCCTGGGGTGTGGCAATAGCACATGCTACAGCTTTTTGGAGACACAGGTGAGAACTGGGTGAAAGGTGGACACCAGAAATGGATGAACAGCTCTAAGGGTCTGGAAAACCCTCACAAAACAGGTGCTAGTCCTTGAACACTCCATCTACCCAGCTTGAAGGAGGAAAAAGCAGCCAAAGGCTGCGTGGGGAAAGAGGAGCAGAGAAAGAGTGAGAAGATGAAGTTCATGGTGAATGGACTCATTTTCCCCCTGTAAAATACGAGGTAAAATTCTCACCTCAGAGTGGGAATAGGGGAATCATAGGAGAGTTAGGGAAAGAAGGAATTTGAAAGAGTTACCATTCTGGATGCTGGTGGTAGTCAGTTGGTAAATGAAGTATAGTAAGACTGTCTAGCAGAACTAAGAATCCAGTGGAGGTTAGATAATGGAACATTTTAGTGCACTTCTTCAGAATGGTTCCATGGTTTTTCTACCTTTATTTTGCAACAAATGTGTATGAGCAAAGGTGACAAATGGTCAAAGTAATCCAAGGCTGATGATGAAATAAAAATATATCTACATTGTAGTCACTTTAATAATTTCCATTTAGTTTCTAATAGGAATATAATGATTTTTAGCTCTACCAAAAATGCACTACTCTACTTGTTTACCAACAACTCCAAAATTAACAAGCCCTATTTAAAAAATATTTCACCTTGGCATCTTCTAGAATTTCAGAGGTACACAAATGTGTATTTCTCTAATTGTTAGTTATTTGGAGTATTTTCCCATATAATTGTCCTAATTTTCCAGTCCTTTTGAGAAGCATTTGTTTACTTTCATATTTTTTTGGAATTAGATGTTTATTATGGACATATATATATATGTATATATATATATAATACAAATGGAATTAATTTATTGTTTCTTTATCCTGGATGACAGAAATTTGATGGAAATTTTTTCCCATTCAACTTATTTCCTTTTTATTGTAGATGCATTGATTTTGTTTCTGAAGTTTTTCAGTTTCAAAATTATTTATTTTACCTTTTGAATTTGTTTCTATAACTTGTTTAATTAAGAATACACATCATAATTAGAGATGTAAGTGGTATATTATCTATTTCTTTTTAAATATTTTATAGTATAATTTTGTTATTACATTTTCAGTATTTGAGTTTTAAAATTAGAATTTAAAATTCATTTAAATTATTAAAGTTAAATATTTATTTTGCATTTATTGTGGAATACAGGATAATAAATTTTTCTAAACCCAATTTTGGTAAGACTTTTCCATCTCACAACAATTAAAAAATTAAATATTTTTTTTCTAGGTAATTTGTTTTCATATTTTTTAGTATTGCATTATTGACTTGTCATATTTCTGATTCTCATTGAGTCTTATCTTTTTCTAAAGTGAATTGAAAATCACTTTAAAAACTGCTGCTTTCTAACATAGAATAAGGTCAGGAATTCCCTTTCTTCTTTATCCTAATGCTTTTTAAATTTCCTTTAATATTCTATGTCTTTTCTCTCTGGGTAAACTTTGTTACTATTTCATCAAGTTCTACAAAATACCTATTTCAATATCTGTTCATATTAAAACTGTACATTTTTTAGTACTATTGGAAATTTTATTGTCTTGGCATGATCAAGCAAAATGTACTGCATATTCTTTCAAATTTTAAGTTTATTGCTTTGAGGAACAAATTTATAATTTAATAGATAAAAATATTTTAAGTTTTGGGTGCTCTGCTAGATTGTTCCCAGAAAGATAGACAGACAGAAATTTTATACATGTTATTTTGAAGGAAGTTAGCCATTTCATTATTGCTCCTTGAATTTTGTTATTAGTATATGAAAAACCTGAGGACTATTTTGGAATTGTTTTTACCTTGCAGGTTTCCTAGAGTTCATAATTTCCATTAATATCTTGACTGATTCCATAAGTATTTTTAAGTAAATCATTATTTCATCAGCACATATGTGTAGTGCTTCTATTGTTTTACATATGTCAGTATACTTATTTTTCTTGTTTTATTTCTATTTTTATTGGTTCTATTTCTAGAGTTATATCAAATAATAGTGGAGTGAATATTATTTCTTTACTCTTTTTAATTGTGAAAGCTTCTGGTGTATTCACATTGCACATAGTTTTACTTTTTTGTCTTAAATAATTTTTAAATATTTTTAAAAAGTTTATCTGTACTTTTTTTTAAAGTGAACAAATGTTCTTTGTCAAAGTTTTTTTTTCTGCAACAATCTAGGTTTTCTTGGATGTTTTTGTTTTTAATATGTTACTATACTTATATTGATTATTTTCCTATATTGAACCGTGTTTGTATTCCTCAAATAAATTCAACTTGGATATAATGAATGAATTCTTAAATGAACTGCTTCAGTATGTTGAATGTGATTTAATTTATTTTTAATAAATATCCATTAATGTTTTTATTCTGTTTTTTTTCCTTCTGTCCTTTACCCTTCAATGACTTAGGAATTAGGATTATTTTGTTTCACAAAATAGATTTTTTTCTAAATTTTGGAAAATTATTGAATTAATATTAATACTTTTTCCTTTTTTAAAAGCTTGATTTAAAAGTTTGATAATAATTCTTTTCTATATCTATCAAGACCATACAATTATACCCACTACCCCCTGCTAATTCTTGTAGAGCAGGCTTTTATTTCATTTTCTGATTATGGATTATTTGGAAATCTTGATTTTGTTTTCTCTTTTGTGGAATTTTGCATTTTAAAGTCATTTCTTTTGTGTTCTCAACTTTAAATAAAACTATAATGGTATAGAATAGGTACAAAAAATTTAAATTATTTTCTCATTTTTTGTAATCTCATCTTATTTTCTTGCTATTTTATCAATATATTTTCTTTTCTTTTTAAAGAGTTTAGCTAAAACTATTAATTTTATTAGTCTTTTCAATAAATCAACTTTTATATTTGTTGATCATTTCTTTAATCATTTTGGTTTTTAGGTCATTTGCTTATGTAATGTTTAATAACTCCTCTTTTGTGATTTTTTTGGATGTTGTTTTTGTTATCTTTCTAATTTTTAATATAGGATAGTTATTTTATTCTTTATGTTAATGTATATTTGTGGGCAGATATTTTGCCTTCTTATGACTACTTTTATATGTTGTTTCATAATTATCATTTTCATGTAATTATAAGTTATTTCATTGATTTATCCTTTGATAGTTTTTGTCTTTTGTTTTTCCTGTTTAATTACTATTATTGTTATGCTATGATCTGTAAAGTATGTGCTTATTATTTCCACCTCATTTATATTGATTTGCAATATCTCTATGCCATAATACAGGGTTTTTCTTTTTAAAGTTCAACATAGTGCTGAGAAATATGTATTTTTTAAGGTTCAATTTAGCAGACATTAGATTTATTTTAGTTTTAGTGTTTCCAAAGAGTTTTCAGATGAATAATTTCTCAGTTGTTTATCTTTTTTGATAAATGTGATTAGCACCACACTAGAACTCTAAAATCTCCTGCTATTTTTCTATTGTTTACATCTTCTCATAATTGCATATTTTCTTTTATGAAATTATGTGCTAATACATATTGAGCATATAAGTAATTTCAAATACTTCACACATAGTACATACATTTGAATTGAATGCATAATTTCTTTTCTGGTAAATTATTTTTAATCCACCTTCTGGACTATATCATCTGTCTATCTTGTCTACAAGCTTGATATAAATTTTGTCAAGGCTTTGCTAAAACACAAATATGCTTTATATCTATTCCTTTACTTGTCCAATGACCTTGTCATAGTATTTTAGGATCTTTGATTTAAAGGAAATAAAAATGAAATACTCTCATTCTAACATTACCTGTTTTTTATGAAGCCTTGATGATTTTGAGTAAATACCACTTCTCTTTATCAGTGTTTATAAACCACCTCCTCAATTGCATGTTTAGACTTTTATCACAAATCAAAGCCAAACTAACAGATTGTTAGTTTATAACCTTTATCCGTTTCCTGTTTTGAAAATCAGCACAGCATTTGCCCTTCTCGACACTGATAATAGCTCTTCAACTCTAAAGATCTTTCAGAGTTCATTGACTATGAATCATTTATCATTTTCAATTCATTCAGCAAAATATGTTCTTATTAAAGTCCTACTATGTGCCGGCATTGCAAATGTGTAAAGGTAGCTAGGTGCACAGTGGGCAAGAACACTGGATTTAGAATCGGAAAGATGACTTCACATTCTACCTCGAACATTAACTGGATATCCCCAGGCAGGTCATATAATCTCCACCAGGACTCTGTTTTCATTTTGATATCTTTATTCGAAGACCAAATGAGATAACATCCTAAAAACCTATAGAAATGGTAGCTATTGTTATTGTGTGGCACTGTTCTAGGTTTCGGGCATACAGAGAATGAAGAACCCTCCAAACATCCTTGTGCTCAATGATCTTATCTTCTATTGTCATTTAAACATATACAAACAGTTCTTTAAGTCCTATGTGATGTGGTCATTCTGACCTGGTGACTTGAATTCAATACTGGTAATCAAAATCCAAAAATTAGAGTTAGTTTTGAAAATCCCAGAGAGTTCAGGTAGGATCCAGTAGCCAAGAAGGAACCCATCCTTGAGAAAGAAAGAATTGTCCTGAAAGGGGAGCAAAAAGTAGATAACTTTCTATTCTATCCTCAGTTCAGTCATGGCATCTGACAGTAGTGCTACTTAGCTATAAGGAAACACCCCATTCATCTACTTGTAGAGTCAATTCAAGAGAGTTCGAAACTCTCTTGTAAAGAAATTCATTCCAGAAAGATACTGATAAAGACTAATCATTTGAGGACAGAAATCATTTTAATGCTATTGTATGGGGTGCTCCAAAGGTCTAGCAGTCTGCTATGAAGGTTTTCTGAGCCCTGAAAAGGACCGCTCATTCACTTTTGGTGTGCATCTTACAGGCAACTGGAGCATGTGCAGTTGTCAAACCATGGTAAAACTTTCCCATAAGATGGGCTAAATCAGGTTCAAAGTAATTAATAGGCATCGAATATTTCTACAATTTAGGGGTATGTCTACCTCAGGCATGTGTAGACTTCCCAGAAGAATATGTGGATGAGAATACTTCATTATAACTTCCTTGAGCTATTATAAGGTACTTAGAGCTTAGTCAGATGTCAAAAATGCCAAAGATATCTACTGCATCTCTGACCACCTTCAATTGCTTTGGCTTTTGTTTTGCCATTGAATTTTGATAATTCTGGAAGAGCGAGTGAGGCTAATAACCTTGGACAACTGTGCCTCCTAATTTGTGCATAAGGGAATATATTACCCATGATATCATTACCCTCTTCAAAAACAAAAGATGGGAGGACCTCAATGAACTGATTCAGAGTAAAATGAGCAGAACCAGAACATTGTACACAGAAAGTAAAACACTGTGGTACAATGCAATGTAATGGACTTTGCTACTAGTAGCAATGCAACAAGCCAGAACATCCCTGAAGGTCTTATGGAAAAGAATGCTAACCACACTGAGAGAAAGAACTATGAGAGTAGAATTGTGAAAGAAAAAATATATGACATGACTTATGGTTTATATATATGGTTGACGTGTGGTTTAGAATTCATTTTTTTTGTCTTTTTAAAAAATTTTTTTTTAATTTTTATTTGGTCATTTCCAAACACTATTCATTGGAAACAAAGATCATTTTCTTTTCTTCCCTCCTCCCTCCCACCACCTCTCCCATAGCCCACGCGTGATTCCATTGGGTATCACATGTGTTCTTGATTCAAAACCCTTTCCCTGTTGTTGGTATTTGCATTAGAGTGTTCATTTAGAGTCTCTCCTCAGTCATATCCCCTCAACCCCTGTATTCAAGCAGTTGCTTTTCATCAGTGTTTTTACTCCCACGGTTTATCCTCTGCTTGTGGATAGTGTTTTTTAGATCCCTTCAGATTGTTCAGGGACATTTCATTGACACTAATGGAGAAGTCCATCACCTTCGATTGTACCACAATGTATCAGTCTCTGTGTACAATGTTTTCCTGGTTCTGCTCCTCTCACTCTGCATCACTTCCTGGAGGTTGTTCCAGTCTCTATGGAATTCCTGTACTTTATTATTCCTTTGAGCACAATAGCATTCCATCACCAACATATACCACAGTTTGTTCAGCCATTTCCCAATTGAAGGGCATCCCCTCATTTTCCAATTTTTGGCCACCACAAAGAGCGCAGCTAAGAATATTCTTGTACAAGTCTTTTTCCTTATTATCTCTTTGGGGTACAAACCCAGCATTGCTATGGCTGGATCCAAGAGCACACAGTCTTTTATCGCCCTTTGGGCATAGTTCCAAATCGCCCTCCAGAATGGTTGGATCAATTCACAACTCCACCAGCAATGAAGTAGTGTCCCAACTTTGCCACATACCCTCCAGCATTCATTACTTTCCTTTGCTATCATGTTAGCCAATGTGCTAGGTATGAGGTGATACCTCAGTGTTGTTTTGATTTGCATTTCTCTGATTATAAGAGATGTAGAGCACTTTTTCATGTGCTTATTAATAGTTTTGATTTCTTTGGCTGAGAACTGCCTGTTCATGTCCCTTGCCCATTTATCAATTGGAGAATGGCTTGATTTTTTGTACAATTGATTTAGCTCTTTGTAAATTTGAGTATTTAAACCTTTGTCAGAGGTTTTTATGAAGATTGTTTCCCAATTTGTTGCTACCCTTCTGATTTTAGTTACGTGGTTTAGAATTCAAAGTTTGCTCTATAATAAAAATGAAAAATATGGAAATAGGTATCAAGTGATAACATTTGTAGAACCCGGTGGAATTCCTTGTTGGCTCTGGGAGGGGGAAAGTGAGAGGGGAGCAAAAGAAAATGAATCATGTAAACATGGAAAATATTTAAAAATTAAAATTATAAAAAGATGGACAACATTCCTTTCTTAGTCAATATAATATGATTTGGGGTGGCTTCATCTGATAGCATGGTGTTAAATCTTGCTCTTGAGACTTTACATTTTTCATAATAAATTTTGTTCCAGCTTCTCTTTGTTTATATTTTTATATTTATTTGATATTTTATGTTTTTATGTCTTTTTTATGTTTGTTTCCTATATTAAACAAATTATAGAAATTTGCTTTCTTAAACATATCACCCTTTCATTTTATTGGATATTTTAATTCATTCTCATTTTACATTATGAGCTACATTTATATTTTCCTACATTAATTTTTATTTTTTCTGAATTAAGATTTTTTTCTTCTTTTGCACAATGGCATATTGTCTCTTTAGTTCTTTTTCCCTTAACATTCTTTAATGCAAGTCTATTCCCACTATCTCTTTTCCCCTTACCATCAATTCCTAATACTTTCATCATTCATTTCTTTAGTTTTGCAGTTCCCTCTAACTTAATAATTATTTTTCCTTTCTTCCTTTTTGTTATTTATCTAAGCTTCCCATATTAAAAACTTTTATCTTATCTCCTTGCCTTCAACTATTTTTTCTTATTTTTTAATTTTCTAATTTTTTTCTAAAAATGACTTCTTTCTCTTTATCTTCATTAATTTTCTTCCCTGTAGACCTTAATTCCTTGATTCATGCTCCATATCCCTATTTATTATTTCATTAGTTTCTTTATGATATCAAAACATCTAAGTTATCCTTTTTAAATCTTCTCTTCTTAACATTTATTTGTGAGGGAGTAAAATTTTTTTGGGGGGGGTAGGAGTTTGATTAAAAGCCAGTGTACAGTTTATTAAATGCAAAAGACTTGATTTATTATTAGGAAACATGGATAGGATATAGAAAAGAGGAAAGTGAAAGTAATCTTATAATAGATTATAACTATATCACAGATCCCAATCCCAACTAAATTTTTCTAGAAAACCCTAAATCTATCTGCCTCAGAGGGCAGTATCTTCTGATAGACCAAAGCCCTCACCTATTTTCCTACTTTCACTAACTAATCGTATAACCACCATCTACCTACCTTATCTATCCCAGTTATTAATAATCAATAAGGCTATTAAGGTCTTAATTCCATTTCTCAGTCTCTTCACAGTCCCAGAGAGAGTGAGACACACACACATCTCCCCAGGGTACCCAGAGACCAAAAACCCTTTTCAACAGTCTGCAACTTACAAAATCATACTTGGCCATACCTCTCAAACTATCACCAACTGACAAGAGGCACAGCAGAGGGTGTCTTACTGAAAGAAAATATTATTGCTCCTTTTCCTCTTAAATATAAAAAAGGAAAAAATAATGAAAACTATCTTAACATATTCCTCCTGAGATCCATTGGGAGATGTGTCTTGCCAATGGATCTTTTAAATAAAACTATCCTGTACTCTAAAAGTAAAATAATTATTGTAGCATGTAAATCTCAAATAATATACAATTGCAAATATTTACAGTTACAGCAGAAGATTCATACTATACATTAATAAAACCTATTCTTATTATACTTTGCAGAAATAAGAACCTAATGATAATAATTCAAATACACTTTAAAATTACTATATACACAAAATTAACAATAAAATAAGCAAGAACCATATATACATATTATCTACATCTAATATTTATCTTATATATGAAATTTATACATCATATGTACATCTAATATTATTCATCTAATATATATATGCAATATATCCCAACTGAGGTAGATCTAATCTCAATATATACATTTATACATCTAATATACATTCTAGTATATTATACATCTAATATATCCACACTGAGGAGGATCTTGAGCAATATTTATAACACTTCAAACCATTTACTTATCATGAAGTTACTTTTAACTTTTTCCTATAAAAGTATTATTATAATTATTTCTATATAGAACTAATAAATCATGTAACATAATATATAACCAATAACATAATATATATAATAAATAACATAATAAAATAACCTAACCCAAATTATAAACTTACCCATTACATTCCATTTCAAACCATTATGTGTGAGAAACTTTTATTTACCCATGAAGTTCAACATACTTAAAATAATGTCCATTTGTAGTAGTACTTGTAGTAATCCAGTGTTCTTGTAAATATTGTCCAACCGTTCAATTGTCCATTTGTAGTCGCCTTCTTGAATTTCAATTTTCTTAAAAACAGTGTCCAGGAGGCAGCTGAGTAGCTCAATGGATTGAGAGCCAGCCCTAGAGATGGGAGGTCCTAGGTTCAAATCTGGTCTCAGACACTTCCCAGCTGTGTGACCCTGGCCAAGTCACTTAACCCCCACTGCCTAGCTCTTACCACTCTTCTGCCTTGGAATCAATACATAGTATTGATTCCAAGACAGAAGGTAAGGGTTAAAAAAAATAGTATCCATTTGTATCTATAGTCTTATCCTTAATGTATGCAGGTAATCATTTGCGATGGCAGGTATCTGGAATGGAGTTGCTTCTGTTTGCTGAAAGTTCTTCATATAAATTTTATTACCTGTTAGAATCTTTAATTTTCACCTATAGTTCCTAGGCCATAAAATAAATCTCTGGAAATTAGTGTTCCATGCACACATTAATAATGTTAACCTTTTTGACATCATTTGGAGCAAAGAACCATGTTACAATGTGTTTTTTTTTCTCCCCTGGAAAACCTTCATAAAGGACTATGTGTACCTCTTTGAGATTCCTCTCATTGAGGAGGATTTACATTTTGGCTAGTACATGGATGTGCCCTATTACAGTTATATTGTAACAAATCATTTGCCTCAGTTTGGTTACTGTTTCTATTATTTCCATCATTTCCAAAATTGCTATTTCAGAAATTATTGCTGTTATTATTTCTAGAATAGTTATTCTTAAAGTTCCCACCATATATCCACCATATTGCATATTCTCTTTGGGTTGTATATTCTCACACAGGATCAATAGCTAACCAAAAAGTAGTATCACATTTTTCAAGCCTTTCAATTTTTCCCTTTAATGTTTTATCTCCTTTCTTAATGCATCCACTAAATCACTAACATTGGCATCTTTCATTTCATCCCCAATATAAACATGAACATTCTTCTTAATTCATCAGGGTCCATATTCATCCAGTTAAGGCAACTGGTTTTGAAACAGTCCTTGCCTACTTTGCAACAGTTTGTTGCACACTGCCTTCTCAATTGTCTAATGTCTCTATATCTCATTACGTCAATGTCTATGTATCTTCCACTCAGTTCTATAAGTTTGTCCATGGACTGTGAAGGATTTTCTCCTATTTATTACTTAAACTTTTTAAACTTTGTCCAGTTACCAAGTCTATCTGAACACTGTTTCTTTGCCTCCCTTGCTCAACATAATATCACATAGTCATGGGGGTCATTGAAGTCTCAATTATGTTCAACCTTTGGCCAGAGAATCGAATCCTCCTCATTGGAAAGCTTAATAATTTTATCCTTTTCCCTTTTAGTTACTAACTCAATTAGAAGATATTCAAAATCAATGCAGGTTGGATCAAATTGCCTGCATATTGTTTCAAGCTTTTTTGTAACCACTATGGGCTCCTCCTCAAAAGAAGAAATGTGTGGATAGGAAATAGGAAGGAGGAAAGTGAACGTTAATTTACAATGGCTTATAACTATATCTAAGATGCTAATCCTAACTAAACTTTTTCTAGAAAACCCTACATCCATCTGCCTTAGAGGGAAGCATCTTCTGCTAAGCTGAAACCCTCCTCTACTCTCACTAGTCTTTCTATCTGATAATAGAACCACTATCTATCTATCTACCTATCTACTCAGTTAATCAATGATCAATCAGGCCTTATCTGTTCTTCTGACTCCAATCAGAGAGACTGCTAGGAAAATACCCTCCCCAGCAGAGCCAGAGACAGCAGCCTTTTCCAAAAGCCACATTCAGCCACACCCTTCTAACTGTCACCAACTGCCAACCCGCACAGCAGGGGGTCACCAACTGACAAACGCTCAGCAGGGGGTCTCTAACTGAAAAAATATTCTTGTTCCTTTTCCTTTTAAAAATAAAAAAGGAAAAATTAATAAAAATTCTCTCAACACCATGTTCCTTATGATACTAAAACACTGAAGTTATCCTCCTTCTGAGTCTTCTCTTCTTAACATTTTCTAGATTGTTGCCTTGTCACTTGCCCTCTTGATTCCGCTTTTTCATTCTACCTCATTCTAAGAAATATTTATTACTGAAGTGGTGACAGAGAAGATAACTGACGTTCTCTCTCCTTGATTATATGGTTCCTTATTATATTCTAACCCACCCATCCCCCACCATTTCCCAAGAAACCTCTTAGAGGAATCTATGTCCTATTCTCCAGCTACTGGGTGCCCCCAGATTCTCTGATGTCCTTCCTTCTGATGAACTGCTTTCTTCATAGTCTAATAAAGCACCAAATCCTTGCAGATCCCTTTGTTCGATGTAGAGCGTTTCTCAGTCCAGCTGAGTGTTATTTAATGCTGCCACTGAAGCAAGATTTCTCCTTTCCTCCCATCAATTTCAATCCCTCCCCTTAACACGTGACCTTAACACGTGACTGTAACACATGACTCTTTCTCTTGTAGGATTACCTGATCAACTTGATGAACCGCCATTTTCTCTTGACTGTTTACTCTGTTTGTCATTAGGGTACATTTCACATTCCTCACACCTGTGCATTCTACGTTCTGCAGATGAATGCTTCAGGTAGGGTGATAATTTAACTTTCCCTGAACACGTAGTATTATAAGAATTCATTCATGGAATGTTTTATTTTTTCATACTTCCCTCCCTGCCTCCATTTTGGAAAAAAAAAATAAAACTTTTACGGGTGCTTCTGTTGTAGTGATACTTTTTTGTTTTTGTTTTTTACTGCGAAGGTGACTTTCTCTTTTTACTTCTCATATATCAAGTTTATTCCATTATTGGGCTTCTTTGCTGCGTTTGTTTACCTCTCTTTGAGGTTGTAATCTTGGACTTACAAGGAAAATACTTATTTTTTTTTTATTTTTGTTTTGTTTGGTAGAAATGCTTTCAAAGCCACGTTTGTGGAGAGGATGCCTTTTACAATTTACGACAGGGTTCAGGTTTGCAGAGTGCAGCACTTTGTATCGCATTTTGATTTGCTTTCTCTTCAGAACACATTATTCAATCCCCATCTAAGGTTTCTGACATGAGGCAAATATTTTGTATGATCATATTTTTCTCCTTTATCTCTGAAGGCTTTTCTTCTGGTTGCTGGCTGTGTGTGTTGTTAGTTCTAAGAATTGTTCAATTTAACCACAATGTGGCTTGAAGTTTTCTGCAGAGGCTCTTTCTTCTATTTCCAGGGAAATTCACCAATTTTGAATAGCATATTGTTGAGTTTTGGATTTTGGGGGGGGGACTGAGAAGTTCTTCCCAATTTCTTGTGTTTCTTGCATTTTGAGGGAGAGAATGGGGGTATTTTTGTCATGTTCTTCTACTAGACACGTCATCCTTAAGTTGAAATTTTGGGAGAGTTCTTTTCATTATTTCACAGGAAGGAAAGTATCACTGAGCTTAGAACCTAGAAATGTGGATTCAGATCATAGCTCTGACATGTTGTAGGACTAAATTGACCTTAAGACATTTATAGAACATGTCTAAAATGTAGTTTCTCATATAATATATGAATACAAATTTTGGCACTGCCTACTTTGACTTGTAGATGAAACCAGATGATGAATATAGAATATTTTAAACCATAAAATTCAAAGCATACATATAAAAAGCTTGTTTGATCAAATGAGATATATGTGTATATATACGTGCATTTGTATAAACACTTCAACACATATATACTTTGATCAAATAGGATGCAAACACATAACAAGCCATTGTTACTTGCCTACATTTATAGAACATGGGGTTCAGTGCTAGATTTATATCTTCATCTCATCAAGTTATGTTATAATTTACATTATATTTAACTTGATGTGCTTCTTTTTCAGAGTATGACTTTATGGAGATTTTACTAATTTAGCAATGGGCTTTAATATAAATATCTTTGGGGACAAATAAAAATATCCAGATGGTTATGCAACAATATTTAATTATGTTTTTACAGTTTTGTGAAAATGTGTAGAATATTCAGATTTGTAGGAATTCTCTCTGAAGTCACAATGGAAATCTATTTCCCAGGGGCGACGGACAAGTGAACAAGTTCTAACTTGGATTACTTGTTTGGCATTCTTTTATTCACCTTGGTCCTGCAGTAGTTCCAATTCAAAGTGTAAGTGCTCCAGACACCCTTCTAGTACTTTTGCATTATGTGTTAGGTCTTGCATGAATTCTATTTGTGGCAGTTAAATGTAGCCTAGAGAAGCAATATAATTCCCGTAATTTCATGACTTTTTTCCTTGCATAACAAGGACATTGGTTATAACCTGAAGGTACTATGAAGAAAGCAAATAAAGAAATTGGATTAATGAAACAACCACACTCCTTTAAAATCAACAAATGCATTTCAGTGTGAGTCTGTGGTTTTGTTAAATTGTGACCATGGGAAAATTAGACAGTATTAGTTTTCTTGTTTCTAAAATTAAGGAACTGTCATCCCATCATCCCCTTATCCCCATGCATGGATGCATTCACTCCCCCCCCCCCAGATACATATAATCCTTTCCTCCACTTGCTCTGAGAATTGTAATATAATCATTATGAGAATTATTACTAGAGCAGGGTTAGCAATAGCCTCTTCTCTGCAGTTCCCCTAACGTCCCTGATCCCAACTCTTCTTTCTGGGTTAGCATTCTGTTTTAAATGTTGTTTCCTTCTATAAGAATTTAAGCCATTTAAGAGCAGGCAGCAACTCTTTTAAAGAATTGTATGCTCAGTGACTAGAGAATAATGGCAAGTTTAACAGGTATTTTCTTATTCCTTCATCATGATGATAATAATTCTAGATAACATTTTTCTGTTGATTTATACTTATAAAGTGATTTCCTGATGAAAACCTTAGAAGGGAGGTAATACCAGAATAACTATAATTTTTTTTTTCAAATGTGGAAATTGAGTCTGGAAAGTCCAATAACTTACCCAAAATATGTGCCAGAGTTTAGACTCAAACTCAAATCTTATGACTTTGGGTCTAGCACTTCTTCCGCTGGACTACAATCACCTTTAGGTATCTTATCGTCTATGAGACTCCCTGTCTATTATAACAGATCATTTCTGAAAATGCAGGGGTCTTCAGGAGTAAAAAGACTTTGTTACACATGTATTGGATGGACGTGTTTATACAAAAACAAGGCTACAAACATACAGGAAAAAGGCTGAAGTATTCCTGCCTAGAGTAAATAAACTACTGAATATCCCTTCAGGTTGTAGGATTCCATAATCATACCAAGTATAAACTCTCTTTGTCAACAGTGTGAAAGAGACTGTCGTTTATGACATGATAGTTATACACTCAGCAGGAACTGGGTAGCGTCTGATTCATCTTCCGGCTTCAAGACTCTCCTTTTCCCTTTCTATCCTCCATGCTGCCAAAGGGATACGTATAAAGTATGAACATGTATATCCCCTTCTGTGACTTTCTCTTCTGCATTTAAAGCCCTTAATTTTCTGAGTTCTCCTTACCTCTCAGGGCTTAGTTTTCACACAGCCCCCTCCATAGGTTGTCCAGTACAGTCAAACTAGTCTACATTCAGTTCCTTATATACAACACTCCATCTTGCATCTCTATCTTTTTACAAATGGTCCCCAAGGAGAGAAAGTATCTTTTCTCTCAACTTTAGTTCTTGGAATTCTTAGCTTTCATCAAAACCTAATTTAAATGCTGTTTACCACCTGATCCCTATAGCTATTAGAAACTTTCTTTAAGCAATGAAAATGGCCTTGTATTTGGTTTCAGTATTTTATTTACATATATGCATATATTTTCACTGAAATCAAATAAATTTCTTAAGTTTAAAGAATGTTTGCCTAATTGCCTTTCGACAATACATGATACATAAGAGACATTTAATTTTTGCTTGTTGATTGATAGATCTCACAAAATTTCAGATGAAGGTACTCATGGGGAAAATGGAAGTGTGGAATGATAAGTAGATTAAACTAATCACACACCCATACACTAGATAAAAACAAACAAAACAAATCAGAAACTTTTAGGGTAAGCGCTCATTCTAGAGAAATACTATGGACATTACTTGGCTGACTGACATTTATAAATGTAAAGCAGCTAAGTAAGCCTTAGAAGGTATTTACTGGCCACATAACCTCTTTTTTAGTGTTGTAATTGTTTATACTTATTTGTTTTCATGAGTGAACCAGGGAATTTGGGGCTGAGGTGGAGGGAAAGATGGATTTCCAACCCATACATCTCTTGTGGTGTTTTGAATATTCTGTTTTGATAATTTTTTTGTCCCAAAACATAAAAATGTAAAAACCTAGGTTTGCCCTAAAAGAGTGAAATGAGAGAATTTTTAACACTATGCCATAGAAAGACTTGGTTAAATGCCTGAAAGATTTACTGAGATGGTTGATTATTTTGGGTTTAAAAAGATTAGCCTCTACTGGCAAAACTCTCCAGAGAAAAGTTACTTATAGTTAAGCCTCTGAAAAACTGACAGATTCCTCTCTTTGTGAAGAGAAAGAAGCTGAGGCTCTCTCTTCAGTCTGATTCTAGGGGTTAAAAACGTGCATTTCTCCCTAAAAGAATAGAAAGTAATTATCCAGTCTCAAAACTAAAAGTGAGATCATAGAGCCCATTCTTCCTCTCTTTGGAGCTAAGGACTCTGGTTAAAGGTAGTAGCCGGAATCAGTAAATTTCTACAACTGGACAAACAAGGACCACCAGGCATATGTAGAAGAGGATTCATGCCAAATAACACCTAAAATTGATGCTGCCCAACATAAGACCAACAGCAAATCGGGGTCCAATTGGAATAATATGCCACTGGAAAATGGATGATGAGTTAGTTATCAGAGAGTTACCCCATGTATGTGGTGAAAATGTCTAAATGCTGCTTTTCTTATTCAGGTATTTTATTATTCATCTTTAATTCATTAAATCCTCTGGCTAACTCATCAAATAAATACATTGATAGTGGCTTGCAAACTATGATTTTAAGTTAATGCAGACCTACATCATGCCTTAAACTTGACATTTTCAGGGGGCCACCCATGGGAGAGTGACATGCATATAAAGTGGCATTATATCAAGGAACTGGAATTTGGGGCGTGGGGATCTGAGTGAAGGAGGACTATCTTTGAAGCAAATAATCCTGAAATAGACCCAGACTTCTCATTCCTATTCCTAAGGTGTAAAAATATAACTTTGCCACCTTGATGTTGAACGTGATTCTGAAGATGTGTTCAGTGGCTGAATACTTTAGGTCAATCTATTTCCATGTCAAGCAGCAAACTGCTTGGTGTCCTTTAGACCACTTGGAGTCCTTTAGAAAAATTCATATGCTGTTCCTATTCAACTCATGCTTTCACGAGCTCACCTTTCTTAAGAACAACAAACTACAGGATGTAGCCTTTCCCCAGATTTGCTATATTGATTTTTGCCTCCAAAGATGAAAATTTATTCCAGATATACTACCTTAAAATAACTTCCTTCCTAGACAATGATAATATACAAGGCATTGGGATCAATATCAATTAGCCTCCATTCAGAAATGAATAGCAATGAATAACAAATCAGTAAGCCTTAAAACATAAACAAAATGGTGAAGCTATTCAGGTCTTTAAAGATAACAGAAAGATTGCAGCAATTATCAATGAGAAATGAAGGCTAATTCTTCCTTTCTCAGAATTAAGTAGGGTTTTTTTTTTCTTGTGGCTAACAAATTATACTCTACAGTTATTTAAGATGTGAGTACATAATGAGATCAGTGCAGTGAATAAATACCATCTGATTCAGTTTGCTTATATAAAAATAAAATATTGATAGTTTATGAATAATTGAGAATAAAACCCATTTCTTTTTGAATAACCAAAAATTGTAAACTTGTGAATAGCTTAACATTTTTTTCAGAAAGTTAAAGCTGAAAAAATTAATAATTCTATTTTGTCTAAGGAGATTTTAGGGGAAAAATTCAATTTTTAAAAAAATTATCATTACCACTAATAATAATGGATTGATCTGATTGAAATAAATTTAAAATAGCACATGTAAAGCATGACCAGAATGGAAAATTTGGCTGACTGAGAGTACCTACCTCCTACTCCCATCCTCAAATGAATCTTGCTTGCTGAAGAAACTACAGTGTGATATAAAATATTTTCTAATACAATGACTTGTTGGAAGTCAAATATTGCTAATTCACTACGTATGGAAATGAAGACCTATTTCAAACTAATTATTCACACCATCAAAACACAAAAATATTCCATTCCTTCTTTCTTCTAAGACTATTCAAAGTTAATTTGAGAATAATATCCTGATTTCACAAAACTTGAGTGCATCTACTTAGGGAACAGATTAATTACAGAAGACAAGAGGCAACGTTTTCCGGATGTGAAACTGTGGGTAGTCTAACGGCGTTCACAGCTAAAAATTAATGTCATCGAAAACTCATACTGTTGTAATTTTGTGGGGCTGCCTATTCCTAGTATGGTGTAAATGATCTCTATGGTTTCATGTGCAGAAGATAAAAGAAAGTTTATTTTTTGTCTTACTACTTTGAGGTGAGAATGCCAAAAGGAATATGAAGTGGAAATGCATAAGACAGGGAAGAAACAATCTCATTGTTTCTGCCAGTTTGCTGTGAGCAAAAGGAATGGTCAGCATAAGTTTTAAATCCTTTCTGGTAGCTTAAAAAAACCTTTCAGCCAAAATCTCCATGTGAGACCTATGGATAATGGAAAAGGTTATGACCAAACAATAGATAGAGAGTATCATCTGATATAAAATGGATAATTTTGATGACATGAAATTATAAAAAGCTATTACAGAAGTAAGACTAATGCAACCACAATTAAAAAAGAAGAAGATAACTGAGGGGAAAATTCTATTGCAAGTTTCTCTGATGAGAACCTCACTTCTCAAACATATAGGGAACAGGGCCAAATTTGTAATCTAAATAAATAAATAAATATATGTTTGTGTGTGTGTATATGTATATATATATATATATATATATATATATATATATATATATATGTACAAATTCCCCAATTTATTAATGGTCAAATGATATGAACAAACTGTTTAAAGAAGAAAACAAATGTATGAATAGATATATGAAAGAACATGCTCTAACTACTGATTAGAGAAATGTGAATTAAAACAACTCTGAGATACTATTTGATCTCTATCAAATTTACTAACATAACTGAAAAAGAAAATGGCATGATGGAGGAGAAAGGAAAAATAGGAACACTAATATGCTGTTGGTGAAGTTGTAAACTAATCCAACCATTTTGGAGAACAATTTGGAACTACAGGGATCCCTTCCACATTGCAACTTTCCCAGAGCACTTTCAATATGTTGTGGTTCAACATAACAAATTAAATAGGAATTTGGAGGGAGTTTTGCAGAAACCATAAATGACACACGAAGGCTAGCTGACACAGAAAAAATTTAGAAATGCATATATAAATGTATATATATGTTGTGTGTATATTTTGACATCATAATATACACAACTTCTTTTTACAGTTAAATGAGTAAAATGTTAGTTTATGAATAGAACAAGAAGATAAGCAAATGACTCATAAAGGCTACAAATGTAGAGCTATCTTAAAGAGTTTAGAAATTTATAAATGCACATAACATAAATGTGCATAACATAAACACTTTATAAAGGAAAAAGAAAAAAATTAGACATCTTCTCTGGTAGAAAGGGAAGGTCAAAAAATTTTCTGTAGATTTTCCAGATTATGGAAGGGAACAGAGCCCCTAATCCTTATGATGTAGAAAGTATACCTGTATGATTAAAGTCTGTAAAAATGTGCATGCCATTAGACAAAGGAAGACGTGCCCAGGTTTGCATACCAAAGAGTTCAAACAAAAGGAAAAAGGATAGATTTGTACAAAAATAGTAATAGTAACTCTTTTATGGTGGTAAAAAAAAACAAAACCCTGCATATTGACTGGATGCCCATCAATTGGGGAATAGCTGAGCAAGTTGTAGTATAAGATGGTGTTGAAATACTATTGTGATATGAGAAATGATGAGCAGGATGGTTTCAGAAAAATTTAGAAAAAATCATGCAAATTAAAAGGAGTACAAGCAGGAGAAAAGTATACACAGTAACAGCAATCAACTATGAAAGCTACTTTGTTCATGACCATAACCCAAGACAATTCCAAAGGACCTTCTTGGAAAATGCTATCACCCTCAGAGAGATCTGATGAACTTTCAGTTTTGATTGAAGAAAACTTATTTTTACTCTTTATTTGTATTTAACTTGTGTTTTCTTTTGCAATCTTACTAACATGGACATATATTTTTCATGACTTCACAAGTATATTTGATATCAAAATGTTGACTTTAGCAAGGAAAGGAGGTAGGGAGTAAAGGAAAGAGAGAATTTGAACTCAATTTTCTTAAGAGATCATAAAAAGATAAAAAATTTAATATTAACTTGGAAATATTTTAACAAAATAAATAAAAATAATTTAAAAATCTTTCGACCTTCTCCTAACTACCTATAAAAAGTATAATAACAGTGTTTAATTATAGAGCTGAATTGCATTTTCTAACTCACTCTATCCTCAAAGTTTTTCCTGCCTTTTTACATTCAACCTTTGCATGGATGCCTTCATCACGAATAAAACGGTCATGTCCTAAACTCCACATTATTCTACTATATGTCCTACTGTGATTCAAAGAAATGTGTTTGAGTTTTTTTGGCAATATAGATAGCAAATATTTGAATCTATAATATCTTGAACTTTTCCTTGTAAAGAGACTTACATAAGTTGACTTACTCAACACAGCAACAAAAGATCTTGGTAATGGACGATAGACCGCTGTACTTGTTTTTGGGTGGATTCACGTTGCAACCAGCTTCATATTAACAACAGTGAGCAGAAATGTGCATTAATGCACTTAATAAGCTTTATTTCCTCACACTTTCTGTTTAATGGCTTATCGTGTTTCCAATAACCATTGGGAATGTTATTGTGAATTTCACAAGCCAGGAAAAATTTTACCAAATATATTTTAAGAAGGGGATGGTTTAAGTGTTTTTTGTCATTGCTACTACAGATACGAAGAGAATTGAATGACTATTTGCATCTCTGGCAGGATTATTTGAATTGGTTTACAAGGTAATTGAAATGATTCTCATTGGTCTATTTCAATAGGAATTTTTGAAAAAAATCATTTAATCAGTCCTCAATAATTTTTAAAGAATTATATAAATGCTTTAAAATTTTACTGTGGCACAGTATGATAGAATTTTTAATAATATAAATGAGCCAATATGATACCTGGATTTAGATATTGTTGCTATCGCTGAATTTACCAATCAATTAAAAAGATAATGAACACTTATTTATATGCCAGGAATTATCCTAAGCAATGAATTTTCTAAGGTCCCTGCTACTACTATTATGAAGTGGAAATTACATAGGACTTTAAGCTTTGCAAATTATTTCCTGAAGATGATCACATAATTCCTAAAGTGTTAAACAGTGGAGAAAGAACTAGACTTGACATCTGAGGATTTCGTTTTTAGACTTTTCTTCTTGATGTCGGGCATATGACCAGATCTTAGCTTGCACATCTGAAATAAAGAGGGTCTTTGACGTGATCATTTTGATCATGATAGTGCTTTGAAGTTTGCAAAGTGTTTTATGAATATTATCTCATTTTATCCTCAAAAATAATCCTGGGAAGGAAATGCATTTATTATCACCATTTTACTGATTTTACCTAAGGCAGGCAGAAGTTGTCACTTGTCCATGATTACACAGCTAATGTATCTAAGGCAGGACTTGAAACCGAGACTCCCTTACTCAATTTGTGAGGCTTTTATTTTTCTTGGTCAAATTATATAATTGTATACATAATGATTTTATGAATCCATTTCTTGTTCAGATAGTTATTAAGCAGAAGTGATGTGTTAGTTTGGATAGAATATGATTCTTCGAGTAAGGCAGGCTCAAGTTAAAATCCCCCCTTAAACACTTGGAGAAGGGAAGGAAACAAGATTTATGAAACCCTTGTTTTGCAGTAGTCACTGTGCCATGTCTATCATAGATACTACTTTTACTTCATTTGATCCTCAGGGCAACTCTGAGAGACGGATGGTTCTATTACTCCCATTCTATAGTTAAGGAAACGGAAATAGATCAAAGTTAAACAACTTGTTCAGGGTCATTCAACTAATAATCCTATGAAACTGGATTTGAATTCATTTCTTCCTGATCCCATGCTTAGTGCTCTATACACTTCTTACACACTTACCTATAGTGTGAATAGGGGCAAATCATTTAACTTCTTTATGTCTTAGTTTCCTCATTTATAAAATTAGGTTGATACAACAATCTCTGAAGTTTCCTCCAGTTCTAAGTCTATGAGCCCTGTGATGGATATATGGCTGGGGATGGAGACTCTAAACCATCACCCCAGTGCAAATTTCAATAATACGGAAATAGGTCTTGGTCATTGACACATGTAAAACCCAGTGGAATTGTGTGTTGGCTATGGGAGGGGGGTGAGAGGAGTGGAGGGAAAGAGCATGATTCATGTAACCATGGAAAAATGTTCTTAATCAATACAATTAAATTAAAAAAAATAAATCTTGGACCTTATGATAAATATTGCCCATGGAACTTGTTTTCTGTATGACTATGGCGAAGTTATTTAAGTATTCTACTGGACATTTTTATCTGGGGTCAGTGACAATTTCTTCTGTTAATGCTGCAACAACTATCTCAATATATTTGGTTCCTTTTGTCCTAGTTCATGCATTTTAATTTATGCATATAAACATTATAAGACAATTGATGAGCTTCATAATACTTCTCAATCAGTTTCTGAGACACATCAAAAATTCAAAACCCTTGCTCTAAAACCATATTATAGATAGCTTGTTATCTATATAAATCCAATATTCTAAATATAATACCAGAAAAAGTTCTTGTCTTCATGGAACTTTTGGTTCATTGGATGAGGCAATATATGAAGTATCAATGTAAAGAAGGACACAGTCAGTGGTAAGTGAAAATGATTGACATAAACCATAGGTGGTACAGGAATTTGAATAAAAAGAATAGATATGTGAAAGCTGGAGCTATCAGGTTGAAGACTACTGAGAATCTGGGACAACTGTCTAAACAAAGGTTTTCTAATTTAGGGCAGAGTTAGAGAGAAAATAGTTTTAGATAAGAATCGATATGCTGGGTTAACACCTTAGTCTACAGTTTCTACCAAGGGTTTTCTTCATCTAGAAATCGCCTATGGCCAACTCAAACACACGTTGGCCACTATTTCAGAGCCTTTCCTGGCCTTCATTAATCTAACCCAATTTTCATGGACATCATGTTGGAATAGCATCTGGACATACAAATTTAAAGATCTTGGTGCCGATGCATTTATTTTTAAAGAAGACTTAAGTTTCTTCAAGGTTAAAACTTCCAATTCTGTTTTGGTTCCAATTCTTCTTCCAGATTTTCTCATTTCATTCTCATGAAATCCTATGCTCCCACACCAAGATATAACCACAGAAATATATCGAGAGTCAAGGTACTCAAGTGATTGCTAAAAATAAAAGCATCGTATTCCTATTTTACCATTACTCCATTCTCTTATGCCCAGTCCTCCCTTTTGGATCAATGTTTATGCCCATCAAACTGTCTATCGTAGACTGTAAAGAGAAAGTTGATATCTTTTGGGATTACTTTTCCTTTTTTACAAGAACTGTGCCAAGCATACAGGGAACATGGAATGCCAGATACTGATCATGATAATGATGAAGTAAACACACCAAAGTTTCCATAGTTCTAAAAAATCCCTTCTTTTCTGATTCCTCTTTTTCTTTGGTCGTGGGAGCATTGTTTCTATATAATTAGAACAGTATGAGAATCTAAGTTCAATTACCATACTCAGTGTGAACTATATACTGAGCCTCTCTTGTGTTTCATTTTCATAAGGTACAGTCAATTCAACCATTGTAGCAAAGAGAATTAAAACCTAAAAAGACAAGGGGAGTAAAGCAAACTTGTACTTTCAGAATATTAGCACTTTTTTAAAAAGAAGGAAAAAGAAAAGTTTGGTCTTGATCAAAATGATTGCCAGACTCTATACAAAATGAATGAAAATGAGAATTTAATTCCAATTAGTGGAAAATTATGACCTTTGGCACCGTCAACCAAATGGTTTCCAATTTGTAACCTGCCTCAGTTTTGAGCAAGTAGCAAGTATTGATATTTTGAACTCAGAAGCCCAAAATTTTCCTTTAAAATGAGTCAATGGAAAGCTGCTCTGAACATTTCTGTATAACAGATGAACAAAGAGAAACAAAACAAAACAAAAACTATCTCCCTTAATGTCAGACACACTTTGCTTAGTTGACAATTAGCAAAATCTTATGAGGAAGGATCTGATCTTCTCTCTACAGAATCCTCTAAAATCATGGAGCATGCATTCAGAAACTGAATCTCATTACTGCAATCTTCCACTTGGCAACATATATGGGGAGCCAACTGGTCGCCTACTATCAAAAGCCTCGAGATCATGTACGATATCGAAATAAAAATAGACAAACAGATTACCAGTAGTGTCCTCTTTATTCATTTTTGATGAATTCACTGAGATTTTTGTTTCTAAATCTCAAGACCACATGAATATTATTCTTGCTGATTTTTTCATTCTGCAAATATTTTGTAAATAATCAAATTTGTATCTTCTAATTAAGTAAAATTAGAGATAATGTTAATATGATAGAAGCAGCTTTGGCTTTGGAGTTTGAAAAATCTGAATTTAAGACTCAGTTCTGATATAATTTGTGAAATTACAAAAATCACTTTTAATTTAAAAATGCATTTTGTGTATCCATCCTAGCCTCCATTTTGGAAACATCTGTTTCATTTGCACTAGTTACTGCTAAGCATCAGATAAGCATAAGCCTAACTATAAAAATGGAGCTCAGGAAAGCTTCTTTGTAAAACATGCCATGCCGATTCCATCCTTGGTTCTGTCCAGAAAGGACAGTCATTCATTTCGGAGAGTCGTGGACAAGCTTGTGAGTTTGGGCTGAGCCCTGTAAATCTGGACAGCGCAGCGAGAGACTTCAAGGAAACATATGGTTTGAACTGGTCAGTTGACTCACAGTGAGGTGAGCTTCCCAGCTGGCACATTTGATTGCTCTCATGTTGTCAGTGCAGCCTGGAAAAAGAGAATTGTTAGAGCTTTTTGCTTGAAATCAAAGCCTGCCTGTGGTTACTGTGAATGCCCACCTCTGACAGCTGGTTTTAATCATCTATCCATGATAAGAGAGAGGCAATGAAGGGAGGAGGAGAGAGGAATGTCACCCCAGGAACTGGACCTAAAACGCAGGAAAACGCAGGACAAATCGAATTCAAGTTGGTGCCACTTCCACCATTGCCCCCATCACCCACATGAATCAGGCTGGCCCTGACCCTTTGGCACCCATCAGGTTCAATCCCGCTGATGAATGAAACCGTCTCTCTCTACCTTCTATGTTCTCCCCTCCACAGCCCTCTCTGCTCACCCCCCCTTTCCCTTTCTTCACACACTTGGACTCCGTTTTACTGATAAATGTATAGAACGGCTGAAAATCAGAGCGGGAAGGAGCATTGTGGAATGGCAGTCGGAGAAACTGAGGCTCAGAAAGCAGTCATTTGCTCAGAATCATAAGACGCGCGACCTGCCTATTTGAGAGTTAAATCTACATTTTTGGGAAAACGTTCTTTCCACTCCAAAGTCTCTCTGAATGTATGTAGAGCCTGAAATTCTGCTCAAGTTCTTCAGAATTGCTTTTCTCCTTACTTGTTAGGTGACTGATGACGTGAACCATAAACACTGGAAAGCAGAGAGTGGAAGAGATGCTACGGATAAATAGCTCGCTGTGCTCTTAGCTGCTCTTGAATCATGTAGCTACAAACAAAACAACTGTGTGTGTGTCTATAGAGAGATAAAAGTTCCTTATCTGAGGTACAACATTATAATGCTCGCCTCTAAACATTTTTCAAAGTTATGATTCTTTAGCAAAAATAAAGTAGGAAAAGATTCAGGAAAGTTTATGTTACATACTCGATCTTTGTATTAAGAATGAAATCTGGACTCTTGATCTGCAAAGGGAATATAAGCAACCTGCAGTCTTCAATAATCGATAATTTCATGTTGCAGAATTTTATTTAAATTCTCCAGAGAACTTCAATATTCATTATTTGAATTTGTCCAATATACTTTTGAAAATTTTGTCAAAGAGGTGCCTAGATGAGTACCTTAATGGCTTACACATATAGTAGACATGTTTTATTGACCATTGAGCAACAAAAGTAGTTTATATTTATGATAAATATATTCTTTAATAAGATTATTTTATGACTTTCTGTGACCAGGGCGTTTTACTGTTGTGTCTACGGAAGACCAAATACCTTCAATTGTTAAATCCTAATCTCAGTTATTTGCAAAAGTTTTAATATTAGGAAATGTTGAGTTATATGTATAAAGAAAGAGTTTAGAAAAATGTATAACTATTTTTTGCTTGGAATTTTAGATATATCTTTATTTTAGATAATTTTTTTATTTACCCAGATTTAATGAGCTTTTAAGAAATCTGGGTTCTTATACTTTTAAGTAGCCTACTCTATTTTAAATAGTTCCTTTTTTCTCATTTTGTAACTAGACCTTTTGCGATTTCATGCATACACTGTGGTTCTCTTTTTCACATGTCTGCCAAAGTAGTATTACTGAGAGTTCTTTCTTTAGAGACCTCTAAAAATTCAGTGACAGTAAAAGTCCCTACTCTGGGATTCTGGGCCTGCACCTAACGTGGAAGAAGGGTTAAAACTTGATTTTTTTCAGAACTTTAAAGTAACATTTTTTGCCATTATCATGGAACAGAATTTAAGATCTGAAAAAATCAAAGTACGTCTTTTCGTTGTTATGATCGCTGTATAATAGAAGAGAGGTGGAAGAAAACGTCTTTTGACTGAATTGTCTTATTCTAGAAAACACAGGTTATAGCTCACTTCTTATTAATGTTTACTTGTCTTAAGGGGGCAGCAAAGGCACATACAACATGGGAAGTGGCAGTCGTGGGCTGAGATGAAGTACAGGGTTGTGTGAGACACTAGACTGAATAACAACGTGACAGTGTTTTTCATATCGTCTTTATTAAAACAAAGTCTAGCTCTGCTTTTTAGGGTTGTATTTATGTTCCTTTTTTCTTTATGTTCTCCTTCAGCATCATCTTCTTTTTGACATTTGTTGAAGAAGTGCGCCATTCACCAGCCCCACGAAATTCTTGAGATGTGTCACAGGCATTTAGTTGTACAGGTAAAAGATTGCTGGTACTGCTGGGAAATGCAGCCGTCTCTGCACATTTTCCCAAGTCTAACTCATCTGGAATTGCTTTGTGGAATCATTACTAAAGCCTAAGGGATATAATATGGAAATAATAGGATGCAAATTGACTCTAGCATTATTGTTTTTAAAAACCACAAAGTTCCTTTCTTTGACACATTGATGCCTAAATGCTTTAAGTACAACCTCGTTGACCTAATACAGTTTGATCTCTGAATCCTTTTCAGATTATGCTCAACAGTATAAAGTGCTCATTTGCATGTCTGGTGAGAAGGATGTAAATAAGTGAACAGACTTTCTTTTTTTAATATCTTTTGGTTTTCGTTTCTAAATATAGCCTTCTCCCCAGACAACACCTTGTAGAAAATTGGGGTGGAATTGGGGAGCAAGTCAATTTAATCAAATGGATAAACCAGCTGAATCCAACAGAATGAATGAAAAGCTGCACATTAAGCATTTATTATATGAACTTTGAGCTAAGTGCTGCTGATATAAATATAAAAGTGCGACAGTCTCTACCCTTAAGGAATTTTATTTCAACAGGAGTAGTTAGTACTTATGAGGGATTGGGTGCGTGCCAAGGAAGGATATTTGGTTTGCTTTGAAAAGTCAGAGGGACAGTAAATGAAACCATTGGAGGATTAATTACCTTCCCCAGTACAAATAAAATACTATAATTATTCCTGGAATCTCAGGACTCTATTACTGAAATTCAGAACTAGAAAAAAACAGCAAACGTGGAAGAGAGAATGGATATCGTAAAGAGAGATGATGTAATGGTTCACAATCTGGTGATGTCAAACTGAAACAGAAATGAATCTATGCCTTCATATTGACTTAGAAAACCACAAATTGACATCATCTATTTTGTTTTTTTATTTTCATTTATTTTGCCAAACATTTCCCAATTATATTTTAATAGAGTTCTGATTCTACTTTAAAATCTTACAAACTCAGAGTTTGATAGTTTTGTCCCTCAATCCCTTACTATGCAAAGGTGTTTTGGGAGGTATTTATTTTTCTCTGTCCCGTGGTCTCAATCTTATTCATTATAATCATTTATTGTTCGGGGTTGAGACATTCTTTCCCCTTACAGTGTTGTTGTCATTGTATATGTTGCTTTCCTATTTCTCCTTGTTTCTCTCTGTTTCAGCATTTATGGTTTTTCACTATTCTTTAGCTTCATCATGTTCTTTACTTCTTAGGGTGCAGCAATATTTCATTACATCCAGGTGTCATAATTTATTTAGACCTTCTTTAAGTGGTCACCAAGTGTTCTCAACAAGGGCTTCTTCTTGAATTTTTAGGACAGTGACTGGCTTTAACTTAATTATATAATATACATCTTGCAAGAAGTAGTAAATAAAATCCAAATGAAATATGTGAGTGAGAAATCTTTCTGCTTAGTTCAAAAGTGCCTTTTAAAGAAAAAAAAAATATGTTCTAGAACAACTTCAACCAGGAACAACATTCTGTCATCTTTGTTCATGTAGCTCAGCCCCATCCCTGTAGTGTTGTGACTTTGATCTGTATTTATATGAATATATGTGTATATATGTATATATCATTAAAATATCCAATAACAGCTTATCTATCTGGCATTTCATTAGGAAGAGTCCAGAAATAGAAAACAAGCAAAATCACTTCTAAGCCATCTAAAAATGTTATTTCACTCATCTCAAGTTCATAGACTGTACTCATAGGAAATTTCCTTAGGAACTTAGGCAGAAATTATTTTTAATTATAAATACTTTCCTCTGGTTTCTTTATCTCCCCGGACCCATAGCAGACTGTGGAGGGGAAGAAGTACCTGAATCATGAAGCAGAGCTGATAATAACTGGAATTTACAGGTAGTGGTCCATTAGTGAAGAGAGACAAAGAAATACTACAAAAAGTAGCACAAGAAGTAAAAAAAAAATAACACTATGAAATCATAATGCAAACTTAAAGAATTTTATTTAATTTAATAGGCCCATGAGTATTAAAGTATAGCATAATAACTGATGTTAATAATAATCCTGGTTCACTATGAAAAGGTTAAATTATATTCTCCTTATTTTAAGAGGACAACATAATATAGTGAATGGAGTCTGAAAGTTTTAGTTAGAAATACTGGTATTCAGGTCCTGTCGCTGACATTGGCCATAGTTGAATGACTTAATTTCTCTGAGTCTCAGTAAACAAACTAAGACTGTAAATTAAAAAGAGTTTGTGATTTGTATCAGAATAGGGGAATTTTTCCCTGATGAACTCATTGATCATTGCTCTCATCTTTGCTTGAGAAGGGAAGAAAGTTTGTAAATATCTTTGAAATAATTCCATTAAAATATATACATAGGTGATATCTAAAGGCTAAACATTCAGCTAGCCATAAGATTGCTCTACAGAAGAACTAATTCTTTGATTGTTCCAAATAGTTAAATTTTTTCCTCATGTTGAAATAGCATTATTATGGGGTTCGAATGTGTTCCAAATGGTATAAAAGGCAAGCAGACCCTGTTTTTTACTATGCTTCTCATTGAGCATTGAAGGCATTCTAAAAGAATGAATGTGCACTGAGTTAGTTGCCAGAGGACAGAGAACAAAAGACAATCTGCCCACAAGAACTTGTGTATACTACTAAGATTTTTAAAAGGATGTTTATATTATAGCAATTATATTGTTATGTTATGCTTGTAAATAGCCAGAAGAAATATGAAGAGAACTTCAAATGATTCTATGTGTCTTAGCTAATTGTTTGGACAACACAAGGAGTCAATGATCTCAGATGACTTAATGAGTATCTCAGTTGTACCCCAACTGTAGTGGCAGCACATAAGATGTCTTAGCAATTTGCCCTTTTTTTAAGATGAAAAATTCTCATCTCTATCATTTGCTGAGCATAAGAACCAGTTGTTTGATGCCCAGGGATTCTAGGGAATTGATTGGTTATTGAACTGCCTACTAGAGAATTGGATGAAGATGTGGAAATCTATTATGTCTATGGTGAGAACTCAGGAACTTCCAAAGCTCCTCTGTGTAGATAAAAATGAACATTCTCTATGGAACAGTTGTTTTTGGAAACAGAGAAGTGATTTTTCAGTACTTTATAATCATAAAACAAAATAATAAAGAAAAAGTAAATTATTTAGCCAACTAGAAAAGGAAACAAAATATCAAAACCGAGGTTTTAAATTTATTTTAATTTTTTTTCATTACTTGACTAAAATAGATTGATTTTTTTGTTTTGTTTTAAAAAAAATACAGTAAGTTTTTAGTTAGTTCATAATTTTCCCGTGATACATTTTCTAGAGAGTGACTCATTTACATTATTAAGGGAAAGATAAGATTTTCAGTTACCAAAACTTTAAATGACCCTTTTAATATATTTATGAAAAGAGTTATAGCATTATCATTATGGAATGCATTAGTACATTTAGAAGCTAGCTGGTCTTAATAAACATGTAACAGTTTGCAGTGAGTTTGTAAAAAGGAGTTAAAAAACAGTTTACTCAATTGTTCCAAGAAGTTTGGGGCAAGATCTTCCTCCTTCTCATGTGGCTTCCACCTTTAGAATCCCGGCAATATTAATTCCTTCTAGGCACTTCCATTAGATATGACCTACCTTGTAACAATCACTGTTGGCTTCACTCCTTTGAAAGAAAAGAATCTGTGGCTATGAATGGAATCCTTTAATAGAGAAGGTAGTTTAACCCAAATAGAGAAGCCTGCATTTCACTTCCCCCATTAGACAGTGACTGCTTTTTAATTCATGTTTTGAAAAGGGAAAAAAAAAGAAAAAAGACTTCTGCTTTTACCCTACTTTGGCAAGCTTATGCAAAATAAAACTGTTAGGATTTTCCCTTATAAGGGATGTGGAAAAATTGGGACACTCATGCACTGTTGGTGGAGTTGTAAATTGATCTGATCATTCTGAAGAGCATTTTGGAACTATGGCCAAAGGGCTGTAAAACTATATATACCTGTTGAGCCAGCAAAACCCCTACTAGGACTGTATCCCAAAGAGAAAAAGGAAAGGAAATATTCATGCATATTTGTGTGTGTGTGTGTGTGTAGACCCAGATATATATTGTGGTGGCGAAGTATTAGAAATTGAAGGGATTTTCATCTATTGGGAAATGGCTAACAAGCTTTTATGTATGATTGTATTTGGATACAGTTTGGTTATAAAAAAAAATCATGGGGCAGCGAAGTGGCACAGGTCTGAAGTCAGAACAAAACATCTTCATGAATTTAAATCTGGCCTCAGACACTTAACTATGATCTTAGGCAAGTCATTTAACTCTATTTGCCTCAGTTCCTCATCTGTAAAATTATCTAGAGAAGGAAATGGCAAAGATACCCCAGTATCTTTAACAAGAAAACCCATGGAAAGTTGAACATGACTAAAACAACTGAGCAATGACAAAATAAGAAATAAGAAATAGGATGGTTTCAGGAAATCCTAGGCAGACTTTTAAATTGATGTGAAGTGAAGTAAGCAGAACATTGTATACAGTAATAACAATATTATACAATCCACAACTGTATGCTAATGCCATAGCTATTTCAAAAGGACATAGAGGGAAAATACCCCTCAGTACTAGAGAAAGATGGGCTGGAGTCTCAATGAAGATGGAAGTGTACTTAAAAAAAAAAAACACACTTTATTTTTCTTGGGTTATTTTTACTGTTTTTTTTTTTCTTAAAAAAAAATTTTTTTTTTTAATTCTTACCTTTGATCTTAGTAGGAATTCCAAGAATTCAGCAAAGGTGAGGAAATCAGGCTTAAGTGATGCCCAGGGTCACACTACAAGGAAGACTCTGGGGCCAGATTTGGACACAGGTCTTCCTAACTCCAGGATGGCACTCCATCCACTGTGCTTCCTAACTCTCCTTTGAGTTTTCTTTTGCAACATGGATAATATGGAAATATGTTTTGCACGGCTGCACATATATAATCTACATCAAATTGCTTGCCTTCTCAAGGAGGGTACAGGACAAGAAAGAAGGGGGAGAATTCAGAACTTAACTTTTCAAAAATCCTAACATTAAAAGTTGAATTGGAATTGGAAAGATACATAAAAATCTTCTGGTCATTTGTCAATTGGGGAATAAATTATATTTTTCTATATTTAACAAAATTATCTCTATATTTTAGCTATAAACCTCTGTCTGAAAAACTGTCTATAATTTCCCCCCAATTTATGACTTTCCTTTTAATCTTGACTACATTAGTCTTATTTTGTAAGCATAAGTGATAAGGGAATAGAGAAAAACGCACGGATTGTCTTTAAGAGAAAAGGAGGAAAATTTAGCCATAAACCCTGGGAGAAGATTCTGGACGGAGAGGAGGATCTTGGGAGTTTACTGGGTTTAAGGCTCTCTCCTGATCTGGCTTCCCTCTGAGCTGGTAAGGAGGATCTTTGCTTTGCCCTCCCCTGGGGGAAAAAAAACAACAACAACAACTAATCATATGGAAAGATTAAGAAATTCCTGGGTTGGAGAACTCTTGGAGGAGACCTGCCTTTCCCTGAAGGACAGAGATCAACCTGTCAGATACAACGTGGTGTAGGTAAACCCAAGGGTTTTGTCACCTGAGACTTTGGGTTTCCCTAGGAAGCCAAGCCCAGGCTTGGGTAAGAACTCAGGAGTACATCTGTGAGTCCTGCATCCTTAGCCTTCTAAAAACAATCTGTAGTATATAGGTAGTCAGATAGCTTTTGGGGGCCAAGATAAGATCAGGGAGTGAACAAGAAGGGCTTGAGAAGACAAAAGGGCATCCCTGCAAAGGGAGGGCAAGAAAGGTGGGAGGAGGTAGAGCTGTGTAGATTTAGGATCTTATCTACCTTTTCCTATCCTCAATAAACTAATTTTTTTCTATAATATCAAGGGGTTGTGCTTTACTGGTCCTGAGAGGTTCCTAGTTGGAATTTTTCTATCATCAATCCATCTAGGTCCTTCCCAATAAATCTATCTCCTTTTGGAGGTAGCTTTCTCTTTCAATTTATACAAACTTTTTAAATTTAACTTTTCACTATTTATCCATTTTACAGCTTACAATGCTTGATGTCTCTTGTTTATTCATAAATTCCTTTTCCTATACATAAAATGAATATGTATCTATCTCTAGTTCTAATTTACTTATGCTATCTCCCTTTATGCTTAGGTCATGTATCCATTTAGAACTTATCTTGGTAAATGATGGAGAATGTTTATGTGTCTAATTTTTGCCAGACTGCTTTCTAGTTTCCTCCAAATTTTTACCAAATAGTAAAAAATTGTGGAGATAATTTTTTGACAAATATAAATATATGAGAAGACAGTTTTTGGATGAAGAAATGAAAGCTAGATAAAACTTTGTGAAAAAATGCTTGTCATTGATTACAGAAATGCAATCTCCCACCTATCAGAGGGACTAAAAGTAAAAAAGAGAAAGCAAAAAGTGTTAGAGGAAATGCGCATAAATGGAGACTATGATTTGATCCAGTCGATTTGGAAAGGAATCTGGAATTATGTCCCCCAGAATATAAAACTGTGGATGCCTTTTGTTCCACCAATATGAGAGGTTTATTTTCTTGAGTGATCATGGAAAAGGGAAAGAACTTTAATGTTCTAAAATATTTATAGTAGCTCTCTTTGTGTTGGCAAAGAATTGGAAACTGAGGTGATGTCCATTAATTGGGGAATGGCTAAATAAGTTGTGACATGTGATTGCAATGGAAAACTACTACACCATAATAAGTGAGAAGCTGGTTAATTTCTAAAAAAATCATTGAAAGACCTACATGAAATTATGAATAGTGAAATGAGCAAAACCAAGAAAACATTATATATTTCAACAGAAATATTATTTGACGTATGTATAACATGTGTATATCCACTTCCAGAGAAAGAAACGATTAATAGAAATGAGCAGGATAGTTTTATATATCCATATATTTTTTTTGGCAAATGAAGTTTTCTCTAGTGGGAGGAATTTACTTGAAAATTTTAATGTAACAAACTAATTTTTAAAAAGAAGGAAAAAACATAAATATAAAATCTATTTTCTTAAAAATAGAAAAAAAATTTCTCTAATAGAACATGAGTCTCTAAATTGGATGGAGGCATGGGGCACTTAAAAAATTAAATTATTCCCAAAAGAGATTTTCTTCTGTTCATTTCTTTCTCTGCACATTTTGCCTGACTCTGCCTTTTTAGTGGGCAAATAAGATATGCCATAGAAACCTGCTAAAATCTATCAAATTTTATCTTAAGCCATCATTCAATTTATCAGTCAATAAGCACGGATACACTTAAGATACCAATAAAATTCCAAATTTTTTTTCCTGAAGTTATATGCATTCTACTAATTAAACAGAAAAACAACTAAACTTTTAAAACCAGATGAATTTTTTTCATTTAGCCTGTACTTTCCTGGTGGGAAAAAGTGGAGAATCAGCAACATATCACTAATAAGAGAAAGATCAGTAATGGCTGGGGGTGATTTTTTTCATTTCATTTCCAAGCTGTTCACTTGAGTTGGGGCAGATAGAATTGGCGAGAACAGCCATAAAGTCTTGGTCCCTGCCATATCACTCTCATGAATTATACATTTCCCTCTTTACTTTTACTCATTTCTCTAGAGGTGCTTGTTCTTTCCCCTTTTAGGACATGGTAAAAGCAAATTGTCTTTTGACAGGGCAAAGATCATCACTTCACTGTTTTTAGAAGAGGTCTTGGACAAGTGGAGGGATTAGAGTTCTTCCAGGAGACACTGGTGTCCAGTGCCTTACTATATTGTTCACAGACTTAGGAATTTTGCATCCTGTTGCTAAATCAGCTGCCATTAATTTAGCATATAAAATTTTGAATCATCAGCCCAACAGCAGCACTTTACAACAAATACAATTAACACAGTGTCCCAAAATTAATGGTCCCCTTTTATGGACATTTCCTCTAACATTTTTTCTTTTTCTCTTTTTTCATTTTAGTCCCTCTGATAGGTGGGAGAAGAAATCTCAGTTGTATTGATTAGCATTTCTGTTATCAATGACAAGTATTTTTCATGAAGTTTTATATAGCTTTCATTTCTTCATCCCAAAACTGTCTGCTTGTATATTTATAGTTTTGAAAAATTAATATCCAAGATTTTTCACTATTTGGTTAAAAAGTTTGGAGAAAATTTGGTCACCATTAGAACTGTCATCTGACTATACATATAATCATTTCTCCAGTTTTCCCCAGGACACTTTAAATTGTCATAAAAGCATTTGGATGGAATGGATTCTGCCATTATTTGATGATTACTTTAGCTTATATTAGTTGGTATAGGTCAGTCATCATCCTCATCGGTCTATATTCTTGCTGAATTACTTTCTGCTTTCTGAAATTTGAACAAATGGAATATCCATTCTGGTTAGCAGTTCTACTAAGCTTTATGGTGCTTAGGTTTAGGGGAGTAGGGAGGTTTATTTATCTATACCCTCGGAATCTCTAGGATTTATATATTCAGCAGAGAAAATTCTGTTGCTAACTTTGGTCCTCTCCATTCATTGAAATGCTTTGGGGGTTACAGCACATAGATGTTTTTATTTGAAATGTAAATTCTTAATGAATGGATTGAAAAAGGTTCTTCAAGGAGTCATTATGTACCAAATGCTATGCTTAACATTAGTGATAGAAATAGGAAAAAAGTGAGATAGTTCCTGATCTTATGGAGGTCACACTATAATTTGGGGAGAGAAAGAAGGGAGGGAGGGAGGGAGGGAGGGAGGAAGGAAGGAAGGAAGAAAGGAAGAAAGGAAGGAAGGAAGGAAGGAAGGAAGGAAGGAAGGAAGGAAGGAAGGAAGGAAGGAAGGAAGGAAGGAAGGAAGGAAGGAAGGAAGGAAGGAAGGAAGGAAGGAAGGAAGGAAGGAAGGAAGGAAGGAAGGAAGGAAGGAAGGAAGGAAAGAAGGAAGGAAGGAAGGAAGGAAGGAAGGAAGGAAGGAAGGAAGGAAGGAAGGAAGGAAGGAAGGAAGGAAGGAAGGAAGGAAGGAAGGAAGGAAGGAAGGAAGGAAGGAAGGAAGGAAGGAAGGGAAAGGAAAAATGCATACTATTCAACTATGTGCCAATAACTAAACATGGAGAAGAGTTCACCTGCAGAAGATACAAAAGCATGAAAAGTCCTAGGGGTTAAGAAGTAGGGCTCATAGCCTAAAAGTCCTTTAATTTTATTGTCACCTAAAATAACAATAACCAGGGTTCTGAAGGGAGTAGTTTCAGAATAGATGGTTAGAATTACTTGTCCTCCAATTTAATGGAATAATGGTAGTTAATGCCTCCCAATTCAACTAAGTGGTATTTTCATCCATGTTGTTCTTATCACCCAGCTTTCCTTATGTCTAAGTAACCTGAAGAATGAAGGCAAATTACTGGAGAAGGAAAATGGAGAATGGGTGACCCTATTCCTTAGCCATTGTCTAATTAAGACATCCTTTACACTGGAAAGGCAAGTTTTGATTAGACAAAGTTTTTTAAACAATCAAATAGTTGACCATATATTTTCCATTTTACCCAAAGTATTAATTCAAGATAATAAAGTAAGTATACTTTAGAATGAGTTAATTCAAATATTATGATGACGACAATGAATCATAACATTTTAGTGTGTAACATTCAGAAAGAATGAAAATACTCACAACTGTTCCATATGCTATGGATACAATTACTAGAAATGTGTGTGTGGAAACCTTAAGGACATATAAATGTCAGCTATTATTAGAATTATATATGGTATTAATTTATTTTTCCCATATTCTGAAAATGCCAAGTTTATGTCAACTTTTGCTTGCTAGACTGGCAAAGGTAATATAAAGAAAAATATATGTTTCCATCTTCACAATTGGAATGGTTAGTGTTGATCACCCAGGTGAATAGAATATAAAATTTGAATAAAATGTCTTCTTTACTTGACCTATGTTCCTATTCATTATATACATATCAGATATTTACCATTTTTGAATTATGTAAAAGGAAGAAACGATTGAATCTGCAAATTATGTTTTTAATTTTTATTCAGTTACAATGCCAATAAACCATGTTTCTTGTATTTTCCTAGCAATTGTGATTATATGAAAGTCTTTAATGTGATTGAGTCAAAACATGGAATTCAAGAACACTTTCAAAATAAAAATAATCATAGTTCTGATGGAATTAGTAAAGACAGTTATTGGTAAGCAAGTTACACCTGTATACTTCAGGATTTTATCCTTAGTTGAAAACAGGTTAACTCATGAATTTATTAATTGGTCTTTTCCTATTTAATCCTCATTGGCCAAGGTATGAATTCAAGCTGGTCAGATTTCCCCAATAAATAAAGAGTAAACAACTTTCATTGGCCTCCTCACAACAAAAAGCTAAAGATTTTTTTATTTTAATTTTTATAAATAATACAGCTTTGTTCAAAAGGTGTGACTGATTACTAACAGACATTATTGCCAATAACTCTTTTAGAAAGAACTAATGGAGAGCTTTTACTTCAGTTAGCCTCTTATAAATGGCATCAACCTGGAAAGAGGATTTAGAATTGCCTCAGGAAGGTCATGTTGAGGATTAACACGTTCTGTATTTCTGTTATAAGATTTGTAAAAATGGATTAACTCACCACAAACTAATTGCTTTGTAGGAACAGAGGGCCAGAGATGACCTTCCATCTTAAACTCTGCCAGTACAAACAATGGATTGACATCTGTATATTCACTGCTCAGATAATTGATAAATTACATTTTCTTCAGTTTTCCATACGTAGATGAATTGTTACTGCATTCTGCCACTCTTATAATATCAATTTCTAAGTCTATTGAAAAAAAAACAAAACATAAACTCATGATGGATTATGTGAGTTTACTAGTATTATACCTTCACTGTGATATGTAAATAGTTCATCATTACTCCTTTCAGACTTTATAGTTACTACAATAGTTATGTGACACCAGGCAAATCATTTGACATCTGTCTGCTTCAATTTGCTCATATTTAAAATAGGAATAGTAGCATTTGCCTCCAAGTTGTTTTTGTGAGGAAAAGGAGGCTCGATGGACCAAAAAGCTTACTAGAAGCTGTCCTTTTCACTCATATAGCAACTGCAATCTTTCTTTCCCAGTAATTGTGCTTTCCCAGGACTCCTCCTCATTCTTTTGGCTTTCTTTCCTTTCTCTATCTGAAAACATCTGCTTATGCATCAAGTTCCTGAATATCTCTTTTCTTTAAGAGACAAAGTTTTGAATTTCTAGTCTTAATTTTATACCTCTGCAAGTAGACAAGTATGGCCTTGGGTGTAGCATAGATAGATAGATAGATAGATAGATAGATAGATAGATAGATAGATAGATAGACAGATAGATAAAGATAATATCTTGATATATGGAACAAGGAAGTGCTTACATTACCAGGAAAAGATTTTAATAAAGCAGACAATGATAATTTGTATAATATTATTCTATGATTTATAAGCATTATTTTTCACATAGACAGGGCATGACTTACAGAGAAAACTGAATAATACTGAAAAAACAGTAGGGTTTATTTAACTTGTTAATCACTCAGCAAAGATGATTTGACTTAGTGATCAATGGCAATTACATTAGATTTGCAACATATGGTAAATTGAATCTTTTTGTACAGTGCCATTTAGTTGTTGAAAACCATGTACAAAATTAATGAGAACATCAGGTAAATTTAACATCTTTACTGCTTTAATTGATCCTAAAGTAGGTAATTATAGTATCTCTAAAGTTAGTTTGTCCTTTTTTCTCATTATTTATGGTACACAATTACCACTGAGGCATATTGGAATTGCAATGATGTGGGAATGGATGTGATCGGATATCAAGTAGTACCAAAATTATCTACAAGATGGAAATTGAATGAATTGACATTTGTCCTTTGGACAAAGGGCTTTTTTTTTCTTCTTCTTTTCTTGTTGCTTTTAGAAGCAATTATATCTACTGAAAACTTTTAAACATTGTTTTCTATTGCTTTAAACACTGATATTGTGAATTTTAGATTTACTCAACCCTGCTTAGTCTAACAAAACAGGAGTGTCTACACCCCTACTTAAGGATTAAGTGTTGGGAAGGATGGCCTATGACAGACATGTGCTAGCAAATGATAAATCAGAAACAACTGACAGGTCCTTGGGCTGTCCTAAGTCAAGCTTAAACTACCATTGGTACATATGAGATGCAGGAAGTGATGTAAAAACAGCCTATATATTTTGCGTCACTTCCTCTCTTCAGCCTCTTTGGCGGTGGAGAGGTGGCTGGTGAAGCGTGCTCGTAATCTTGGCATCTTGGTGTGGCTGCAGCTATTGTCCGGGTTTGATGGCGAGCATCCTTGATACAATACAGGGAGAAGCTTAGTAGCCTAGTTCAGGTGAGGCATCTTCACTGAGCTCTTTTGGGGTTTAGGCTGATTTTTTTTCTTTACCTCCTAAAAACACCATCCTCCTAGGAGGCCCCTCATCTAGGAGGAGACCTCGTGGCTGGAAGGTCTCTGAACTCCCCTTGGCTCAGGCTAGGTGGGAGAAATCTTATACCCATTCCCTTCTCTCTTTTTCTTAATTCCTTCCCTCTCTATTAATTAAATCATCATAAAATTCCCAAACTGAATTGAGTATTTTATTGGGATTTGAATTAATCCCTGGTGACCATAACTATAATATATTAGTCAAATTTTAGTCAATATTTAGTCAAATATTAGTCAAAAACTGCTAAATTTACACCTTAGAATATATTCATGACTGATTTGGTGCAAGGAGTATTTATAAACTTTAGACTCAAATTGCCCTTCTTTTAACTGTCACTTTAACATGTGGAACTTATCACAAACATAAATACCTACAAAATAACTACCTACACAGTAATACTATCTAACATTTATATGATACTATATGCCATTATCTCCATTTTACAGTTGCAGAAACTGAGGCTGAGAGAGGTTGACTCACTTGTTCAGGGTCATAGAACTAATAAGTGTCAAAGATCAGGTTTTAACTCAGATCTTCCATACTTCTAATTCTAGTGCTTAGGTATTTCCTATGCACTATGGAGTGTGGAATTTCTGACTTTAAAAATATGTATACTTAAAGGCAGCTAGGTGGCTCAGTAGATTGAGAGCCAAAATTAGAGACGAGGTTCTGGGTTAAAATCTGGTCTCAGACACTTCCTAGCTGTGAGACCTTGGGCAAGTCACTTATGCCCCTCTCCACCCTCCCATTGCCTAGCCCATATCCCTTTTCTTTCTTAAAACCAAAACACAGTATTGATTCTAAGATGATAAGGATTTAAAAATATGTGCATGTATAAAAATATTTTATTAAAAGTGCTCTGTATACTGTTAATTTTCCTTCTCTTCCCCTCTACTTCTCTCCCCACTCCACCTTCATACTGCATGTCAGCTGACTGCCTACACTGTCTATTCCTAGTGCTTGCTGTCTTGGTTTTAGAGAATACATATGTCTTAAAATTAATTCCCGTATCTGTAAAGTAATGTGAATCCATCACAAGCTTAATGATGGAAATACCTTTTTAAACGTCACTTTTCATTCTTTTTGAGTTGTTCTCAGAATTTAAGTCTTCTTTTACCCATAAAGACTCCAAACTTCTGGGTAGTTTGTCAAGATAACAAGCAGTACCCAAAGTCTGAGTATCTCTTGGGAAAATGGTGCTTCTTTCCTAAAAGTCACTCTAGGGCAGTGTTGGTGAACATTTTTGAGATCGTGTGCTCAAAGTGCCCCTTCAAGCTTCCTGTGAGCCTCCCTGCATTACCAGATGGCGGAGGGAGGAAGTGCTCTCATTGGGCAGCTGGATAGAGGGGTGAGGCATGTAAGAATGCGCTGCTCAGGTGCTGTGGAGAGGGGGAGGGGAAGAGCACCCTCTGTGCCCCCCCTCCCGGCACCTGTGCCACAGCTTTGCCAACACAACTCTAGGGGATACATGAAATTTCTACTCCAGAATAGAAAGCTGTCCTTTCCACTTAATATCATAATAGAGAGTAAAATTATGGTTTCATTGAAAACAAAACAGGCACTGCTGATGCAGCACACAAAGCAGAGAAAACAACTGAAATGAAGTAGGAGGAAAAATTAAAGGATGTGAAACAATAATGATTTTGGAAAAGTTTTGTAAAATCCCCTTTTAAGACTTTGATTTATGATTTTGTATTTTTTAAAAACTGTATGATCTATGTGAAATGTAAAGAAATATGTGAATGTTATTAATAGTTAATTATTATTAGAAAATAGTTACTAGTAATTATTCATTCTCTTGACTGTGCATAATAATAATGATTGTATTTATATAGCATTTTAAGGTTTTCAAAACTTTAAATATATTAATCCTCACAACAATCTTATTCTCACTATGAATGAGGAAAATGAGGTAGACATGGTACGAGACTTGGCCAGGGTAATACAGATAGACAATATCTGAGGAAAGACTTTTAAAATCAGGTTCTCCTGACTCGAGGTTCAGCACATATTCACAATGTGAATTAGCTGAGAGTTTATCTCTCCAGCTCACAATTTTCTAGAACACAGTGTAGAACATCCATTTGATCACCCTTTAATAATATCTGGTTCTAACTGAGGTCCATGCAAAGTGAAATATGAAATAGGAATTTGATTCTAAGTGAAATAAGTGTGGTCTCTTGGTGCCATTAAGTGGCACAGTGTCTAGATCATGAAGCCACGAGTTCAAATCCAGAATTGCACACTTACTTCCTGTGTAACCCTGGTCAAGTCACTTAACCCTGTTTGCCTCAGTTTCCTCATCTGTAAAATGAGCTAAAGAAGGCAATGACAAACCACTCCAGTATCTTTGCTGAGAAAAAACCCAAATGGGATCATGAAGAGTCAGACATAACTCAACAACATCAATAACTACAACACTAACAGCAACAAATAGTGTCTCATGGAAAAACCTAGGACTTGGCATTGGAAAGAAACTGAGATGATTCTCTTGCTCTTCTCTCTCTGTTCCCCAAAGTTGGTTCTCTCTCTACCCCCCCATCCTCAATATGGATGACATATATTATAATTTTGCCCAATTTGTTTGTGCTAAAAATAATCATGATAAATCTTCCCATTGTGTGTGCCAAAAGGGTTAACACAGTCTTTGACCACCAGAGCCTTTTAAAATGTTAACCTTTGAATGTCAGTAATTTGACTCTCAAGTTCTTTTTGAATAGTATTTATTGCTCCTTTATCATTAAACAATTAAATGTTTATGGGACTATTGTCATCCCCTAAATGACATGCTGAACATATTTTGAGGGTTCTATTCTTGAAGCAGTGGAAGATCTCCATTACAATGATCTTACTCTGTGCTCTCCTATAGATTCAGATGAGAATAGGTCATTGGAGAGTCTATTAACCACTAGGAATACTCTATTCATTACATTTTTCCTCCAAAATAAATCCCCGATTCTGAGAGATTATTGGTGATAAGTTATTTGAATATGTGTGGATTTGGTTTCTCTTTAATTAAGGACCAGATATAATACTCAAAGATCTTCTATTTCAAACCTCTCATTTTTTGGACAACAAAATAAATTAAATCTCCAATGGGTTAAATAGGATTTGAACAGCTCAAAATTCAGAGCTCTTGCCCCTAAGCCACCCTGGTGATGATTCAAGGTACTCTACTACATAATACATATATTTATATTCATTACAATGGGGTCTAGCAAGTCAAATAAGAAGGGTCCCGGATTTTTAAGTGAAGAAATTTGAAACAGACATTAATGACAAAGAGAAATAAAATTGACCTATAAAAAATGAAGGAAATTGAATATAGAAAGAAGCTTCTACATGAACAGATGAAAATGGGAAAGTAAATGAAAAATCAATTATGGAAGTTGAATATCTGGACAGAAATGTTACTTCTCTTCACATCAATTAGTTAAGACTTAATGGAAGAAGTGAGGTTAGATTCAATCTTTTGAATAATGGAAGAATTATTCAGCAGTTTAAGTGCTCCCCACTTCCCCTTTGCTCATGTTGGACATTTGTTTTCTCTGGCAATCGGGCTTTTCCAATAAGAAGCTCTTCTGGAGAAAACTATGTGCATATTTAAAATACATGTAAGACATATATATGCATATATATATATATATATATACACAAAACTATATGTAAAACTGGAGATAATCACAAATGGAAGAATACTAGCATTGAATGGTGTAGGACATTGTTGAGTCCAAAAAAGCCATAATTTCTTTTTTATGTATTATAAATATAACTAAAAACAAAATAGATGTGTAAAAGGAGAAAATTCTTAAACAATATCTATCTTTTCAAAAGATGGTGAAAAATGAACATATTCACAAGCAAATTAACAATTGTGCATTCTTTCGGGTGGCATGGAATTTTATCATCACTTTTGACCCTTTAAAGAAAATTCTATTTATATTGTTGTAGTCAAGTTCATACACATTTATGGTGCTGCTGATTTTATTTTCATTATCTCATATACTTCTTTCCATATTTCCAAGTATGTTTCCTGTTTATCATTTTATGGCTATATACCATTGAATTAATAGACCAGAATTTATTCAGCCATAAAGACTGGTTACATTTTATTTTTACAATTACAAATAGTGAAGCTATGAATATTTTAAAATCCGTCGTCCTCTTTTTTTCTTTTTAGGACTTTTGGGTGTAAGGTCATCCAACAGAATTGCTCAGTTAAAAAGGTATGATCCATTTGGCACTTCTTATAGTATAACGCATTGTTTTATTCCTTTCTAAAATGTTTGCAAGAATCTGCAATCATGGCAATTTAATCTAAATATCAGGAAACTGAGCCCCCGGAATCTGGGAGTTGGGGTTCATGCCAGGATTTAGCAGTCCGGTCTCATACATATCTGACTCATATTTTACATTGAATATGTTTTGTTTTGTTTTTTTTGTAGATTTTTACTGCTTAGTACTAGCAAGATGCTAGATAGGCACAATTTTCTCTGGAATTTCAGAGTGGGAAATTTACTAATTTTAAGAGTGAGAAAAGAGAACATTCCCACAACTATCAGAGAGCAGATTCCCCGGTGACGGAAACTAATCCCCAAATGCATGTATCCAGAGCAGATGGGTCCTGTGCTATATAGGAAGAGAGCAAAGTGCCCCAGCACTCTGGGCCCAGCAGTGGTTTTTATGCTTAGATCATAATCAGCAAAACTGTTTGAAAGCAAATGTTGCACATGCTTCAGGGAAGATTACATCATATTTATGGGTAGATAAATAAAACTTTTTGAGGTTTTTTAATCTGAAAATTCAGCATGATATTTTCAGCTTATTTCAACCTTTACCATGTTTTGAGTTCATTTCTAAAGGACACTAAAAGACCCTTTTAGGGACAACTAAGTGGCTCAGCAGATGGAGAGCCAATCATAGAGACCAAATATATTGGGTTGAAATCTGACCTCAAATACTTCATGGCTGTGTGACTCTGGACAAGTCACTTAACTCCATTTGCCCAGCCCTTACCGACCTTCTGCCTTGGAAATAATAGTATTAATTCTACAATATAAAGTAACAATTTTTTATGCAAGTAAATTGCATATTTAAAATTATAAGGGGTATATTTTCCCAACATCATATGTTTTGGGTTATGGGTATTTGTTTAAAATGAGCAGGTATAAATTTAGAAAAGTAATTAGGAAACAACAATTGGTGGAAATCATAACATATCCCATTTACTAGTTCTTTTTTTCATATCTTTTTTAGAAAGATTTTTGTGGTTAATAGTACTAAAGTGAAGTTTGTTTAAAAATATGGAAGACTATTTAAGATCATATTTGATGAATTCTTAACTTCTACATGCTGTCACTTTTATTAGGGTCATGTGGAAAATATCTATAATATAAATGTCTATAATAATTTTGGACATATTATGTATACATGTTATATATAATATATAAAATTAAAAATTAAAAATATACAGAAATGTGTATTAAATATCTTTACATGATGAATTAATCATATCCGTCTACTCTGTGTATGTATTAAGAGCCATCATTACATGGTCAGAGTCAAGACTACCAAAGTGCAAACTAAGCTAACCTTGGATACAAACTGACCCTGTGACTCTGGGCAGGTTATTTAATAGCTCCGGGTTCTAGAGCACTTTCAAAGACTCTAATTGGCAGAGAAGATGCCTTCTCTCTGGGAGTTCTGTAACAATTAAGTCACAGAACTAGTCCTCATCTCTTTTGTGTTTTTAGATGATGAGTTATACATACATGGCGTGGCAGGAATGACCTCTTATTGCGTCAGAGTTTATGCATTTTCAGTCATTCATTACTAATCATTTGAAATCATGAGAGGTCTAGCCATCCTGCCACATGAGTTTTGGTTGCAGAAACTGGGAATTTTTAGGATTATAGAGAGGATGAAGAGAACGGTGGTAAATTTCTTTAGGTAACACTGAAAAATAGTTAGCTTTGTTCTGCTTGTCGCCTAAAGATACAAGAAGAAGAAATGTATTGAGTATATAAAAAGATATTTTACTTCATGCAGGGAAGACTTTTCTAACATGTAGAGATATTCAAAAGAGGAATAGGCTTCCAGAGTTTAGTACAGTGCGTAGCCCATAGTAGGCACTTAATAAATATTTATTTATTTATAACCAAGATAGAGCTGGTTCATATTTTCTCCCAGCCTTCAAGAAAAGACCAGATAAAATCTTGAAAATTATATCTCAATTATTGCATAGAAAGGACTCTTTTCAGGTGTGACATTTACTGGATAGTTGTTGAGGTCCCTTATAATGGAAATTCTGTGAAAAGAGATTATAGTGCGCACACACACAAACATATGTACATATTTGCATGTATGTAGTCCAAACATAAACATGCATATATTTGTGTGTGTATGTATATGTAGGATACTCAATAAAGCATCTCACAGTCTATAAGAAGTTTAAGGTAGCCTCTCTACTCCAGTTTGCTTGAAATAGGAATAAAAATTTTTACATTCCCCAAACCATTTTGTCCCAATATAATAGGATAAGAAGACAATAATGATTCTATTTAATAGCTTTTCTCAAAAGATCATTGATATGTACTCTTTAGTTTACTTGGATGTCTTAACCTGAGACATTTATGTAACCAACATTTCTCTTTGTACTCTCTTGCAGCATCTATTATCAATTTTTTAAAAGATACTATTTAACCCTTTAAAATGCATTTCTGTAAGAGTAGATAGATGGTGTCACTAATAGTGTGCAAGTCCAAGAGTCAGAAAGACTCATCTTCATGAATTTAAATCTGGACTCAGGCACTTATTAACTGTGTGATCTTGGACAAGACCCCGAACCCTGCTTATTTCAGTTTCTTTAACTGTAAAATGAGCTAGAGAAGGAAATGGCAAATAACTCTAGTATCTTTGCTGAGAAAACCTCAAATGGGGTCATGAAGAGTCAGCCATGATTTAAAAATGATTAAACAATGAAGTGAAAATGACAATGCAGAAGTCTAAATAGGATCTGTTGTATGGAAAATTATTTCTATTTTAATTATTGGAATTATTATTTTTAGACTTGATTATGTGGGGAATCGAGATTTTCCCACCCTGGGTTGAGGGACAGAAAGAGGGATGGAGATTTGAAACTCTCTGGTTATGTCTATACAGCATTAAAGCAGTGGATAAATTCGTTGATTCAATCAAACAAAGTGTCAAATGGGTAGCAGGGTAAGGATGGAAGAAATAGTAAAAAAAACATCAATTCAGTCAAAAGTCAATCTGCTAGTTCCATGTAGATACTTAAATGTGCCAATGTGAAGATCAAAGACCTACTAAGACTCTTCTGATCTTTGATCTTGAGAAGGCTGCTGGAGTTCCAAGCAACACCCTATAGGGCACTGTTTTTCATCATTACTCCTCCTCTCTAACCAACTCATATTATCTTCTGAACTGAAAGGGCAGGGATAAATGGATGGGAAGAGTACAGCAATTATGTGAAAAGCCCAGGGCAATAAAACTGTTGAGCTTACTCTAGTGAAAAGAGAAATACTATTTTAGGCATCGGATTTCTTTTTTCTTTTTTGGTTGCTAATGTTTATGGGACATGGATTTCCCAATCAAACATAATTTTAAATGTTCATGTCAAAAGGAAAATAATAAGGAAGTGCTGATTTTTAAAGTCTAGTTTTAATGCAAATTTAAATAGAAATAGTATGTACTTATTAGTATTTAATATTAGAGTAACTATATTTCTATATGTTATAAGGCAAAAAAATGTGGTTTTCGATCTTTAGGTATACATAGCTAATGGATGTATTAATAACAAAATGCTGGTTTGCCTTACTGAGTCTTGCTATTTTCAATGGTAAAATTAAAGTCTTGAACCATCTTCTCTCTAAGAATTCTTTTACCATTATACAAATTTCGTACTATAAATGCTCAGATCATTTCAATGGATTTATCAGATGATCAGCATTTCTATCCTTGGTCTAATAGATGGTTTGGAAATCTGCTGTTAAAAGAGAAGAACAAACAAAACAATACAAACAAAATTAAATGCTGAATAAGTTCTTTCAAAAGCGATATAACAGAATATCCACCTCCATAGAAGAAACTGATGGAGTCTAAATGCAAATTGAAGTATACCATTCTTTACTTTTATTTTCTTCATGAATTTTTATCCAGATTAAACCACATATGTCTTTCGAAACATAAACATGGAAATAGTACCTATACAATCAATATAATATTACCTGCTATCTCAGGGAAGGAGAGGATGGGAGAGAGGAAAAGAAATATCAAATATCATAAAATAATTATTAAAATTTTATTTATACATAATCTAGAAAAAAACAATTATTTATTATTGGACCAAAATTGTCCATAATTTTCATGTATGGAAACATGGCACAGATGAGGAAGAGAAATGGGTGAATTGTTCAAATATGGTAGATACTGAAATATAAGCAAGAAAGTCACAACTCCGGTATAGATGGTTGCTAAAAGTTAACGTGTGAAGTATGGGGATTGATTTAGAAAAAAAAATCTATCTAATTTAAAGTAAGTGACACAGTCCTGAAGTCTGCTGTTTTAATCAGGTGGGAAACTACCACACATGTTTGCCAAGGGTGAACAAGGCTGAGTACAAAAAGAGACCTGTCTAAAAAAAGTTATGTTTTTTCAAATTGCTTTGAAAACCATTGGCTAAACCAGAATTATGTGACACAGAAAGCATGCTCAGATTGGGAAACAGAACAGTGCTAAAAGTCTACTAATTAGCCACATGACATTTCAGCCCTGCACTTGCAATTGTCCTGATGAATGGCAGTAACACCTCCCACACTCTCTTCCTTTGCAATGATGTAGCAAGTAGAGTGGTAAGCTAAGTGCAGGGATTTTAAATGGGCTCATCAGCCATGGGCATGTGATTTATATTTTGTATCTTCTTTATTCCTTGATTTCTAATAATCCTTAATAAACTTCATAAAATATAATATTTTTATTATTAGAGATATAATTTAATTTTTACAAGAGATTAGGTTTAGATCAATGTCTCACACCCTACACCAAGAAAAATTCAGAATGGGTGAATGACTTAAATATAAAGAAGGAAACTATAATAGATAAACCTAGAATAGTTTACCTGGCACATCTATGGGAAAGGAAAGATTTTAAGACCAAGTAAGAGAATATTACAAAATGTAAAATGAATAATTTTGATTATATTCGATTAAAAATTATACAAACAAAACCAATACAACCAAAATTAGAAGGGAAGTAAAAAATTGGGAAAACATCTTAATAACAAAATCCTCTGACAAAGGCCTAATTACTCAAATTTATAAGGAGCTAAATCAATTGTACAAAAATTCAAGCCATTCCCCAAATGATAGATGGACACAAATAGGCAATTGTCAGATAAAGAAATCAAAGAGATCAATAAGCACATGAAAAAGTGTTCTAAATCTCTTAAAATCAGAGAAATTCAAATCAAAACAACTCTGAGGTATCACCTCACACCTAGCAGATTAGCTAATATGATAGCAAAGGAAAGTGATGAATGCTGGAGGGGATGCGGCAAAGTCGGACATTAATTCATTGCTGGTGGAGTTGTGAATTGATCCAGCCATTCTGGAGGGCAATTTGGAACTATGCCCAAAGGGCGCTAAAAGACTGTCTGCCCTTTGATCCAGCCATAGCACTGCTGGGTTTGTACCCCAAAGAGATCATAAGGGGAAAGACTTGTACAAAAAGGGTTAAAGCTATGTTCTTTGTGGTGGCCAAAAATTGGAAAATGAGGGGATGCCCTCCAATTGGGGAATGGCTGAACAAACTGTGGTATATGTTGGTGATGGAATACTATTGTGCTCAAAGGAATAATAAAGTGGAGGAATTCCATGGGGACTGGAACAACCTCCAGGAAGTGATGCAGAGCAAGAGGAGCAGAACCAGGAGAACATTGTACACAGAGACTAATACACTGTGGTACAATCAAATTTAATAGAGTTCTCTACTAGCAGCCAATTCTGAGGGACTTATGAGAGATGCTATCCACATCCAGAGAAAGAACTGTGGGAGTTGAAACCCAGAAGAAAAACAACTGCTTAATCACATGGTTTGATGGGAATAGGATTGAGGATGGAGACTCTAAATGATCACCCTGGTGCAAATATTAATAATATGGACATAGGTCTTGATCGATGAGACATGTGAAACACGGAGGAATTGCTCGTTGGCTATGGGAGTGGGTGGGAGAAGGGGAGGGAAAGAACATGATTCATGTAACCATGGAAAAATATTCTAAATTAATTAATTAAATGAATAAACTTAAATTCTTGATAAAAAAAGAAATGTGGTGAGAGGGATCTGACTCAAAAGATACATTTATTTAAAGAAAAACTGATCATTATTTAATGTAATGACTTAGTTAGTAATACATAGGAATCTACTTCATAGACTCTCATTCTCTTTCTCCTCGCTCTCTCTCGTCCCCCTCACTTCCATTGGCCAATGGTTTCTCTATTTTGTTTTTCCTTTCTAAGTCTCAGTGTAAGTATCGACACTTGAATCTAGATTCTTGAAACTAGAATTGCGTTCTAAAATTCCAAATGAATACCAAACAGTTCTGGAAAGGAAATTCAAAATCGTCCCACTGGCTATAAAGACCGAACATGCAATAGCAGTACTCTGTGAAAGCAAAATTATTTTTTTCCATTTCTAATGTTGAAACCTAGCCCCGTGCATCAAGTGTCAAGCTGATGAAACGAACCTAAAGAAGCCAATGACTCCTTAGATGACTGTTGTACATCGTTGATGAAAACATTAAAGCTTGTGAAATACTGGAGAATGGCAAGGCACCTGAGCTCCACACTGAGAGGATTCTTTAGCAGCAAAATAAATACAGATCTCATTTTATGGTGTAGTTTTGACAGTCTATGTTATAGGTTGCATCAAAGACAATCTGGGGGGAAACGGTCAACTTCCAGAAGGTCACTGAGTTAAACTGTCCACCATGCTGAGTCGGCACAGTGGCATTTATCATAGCCCATCACATAGGGTTATCCTATGGCAAGCAGAGCCTTCTCAGGCGTGAGAAGAAAGCTGGCATTTCCCATTTCCTGCAGGTTCCTGCTTTTGGAAGCCAAAAAGGGCATCTGCAGAAGTTGGCGAACGACATTGGCAAAGCATGAGAAATGCCAAAAGAGAGTAATTTATGTCCCCTTTCCCAGCTTGAAAAGAAACAATACCCAAAATTTTATAATGAAAGGTCAAGACAATGAAACATTTGCTTTTAAAACTTTTCTGAAAGATTAAAGGAAAGGACAAATTTCATAATAATTAATATTTCTTCAATTATGTTTGAATTTTATAAGGACTAAACTGTAAATAGAAAGGATCAACTTGTACTTTTATTAAAATCTTTTGCTCTCACTCACATACCAATTATATCTCTGAACTGAAATCTCATGAATTAAGTGTAAATTGATTGTGTCACTGTAAAAATCCATATATTTTTACTTTTAAGATATCATAAATTATGCTGCAAGGAATTTTAGAGGCTAAATAGTGCAATGACTTTTCCAAAGTCACACAGGAAATCCTAAGGGCCCTTACCAGACCCTAGGTCTTTTGACTCCAGTTATTGTTCTTTCCATTTTTCTGTTTCATCTTAAAGTGAATTAAAGAGAGAAGTATACAACTTTCAATTGATATCAAGTGGCTTTTTTGCATATCTCACTTTAGAAGTATTATTTTTAAAGTAGGAATTTCAGGTTTCGGGATAAGTATCATGTAGACTTACAGATAGTCAGAATTATAAGGTAATAAATAGATCATCAGATCTATCGTATTTTATGGTGGATGTATGGATTTGGAGACTAGGAGAAAGACATGGAGTGAGACAGAGACAGAGAGAAGAGAGGAACTGTTGCTGAATAAATATGACATTTCTTTTGTAATCCTTTATTTTTTATACATTTAAAGGAAATCCATCTCACATACACCGAGTTAAAGACCCTTGATCTAATCTTACCCTCTCATTTCATAGGAAAATGAGGCTTAGAAAGATTGCCATGGGGCAAATGTTCTTCTGTGGAAGGTAAGGATATATATTTGTGTGTGTGTGTGTGTGTGTGTGTGTGTGTGTGTGTGTGTGTGTGTGTGTGTGTGTGTAGTTTCTCCTTATAACCTACCTTCTGATCTTGATCAAATTTGATAACATAACTGATGAAAATATTTAACAGAGTACAAATGATGATGGAAAATATGCTGTTTAATTTATATATTTTTCTTACTTCTTCTTGAACTTATTGCATAATTAAGGTACCATCAATTAATTATACATTCTTCGGAAATACCTGCTTTTTTTTGATAATTGTTCTATGACCTCAATAAATATGCATTAAGTTTAGACATTTGAATGGTGTGTATCTTCTCTATTTGTTGCTTCTCAGCACATTTACCAGAGTAATAGAAAAAGACTGGTTTACTCACTAATCAACAGCAGAAGACATGTATATCACACACATGAATGCATTGATTCTTATGTAGGTGATTCTTCTCTAGATAGAATGATAGACATATATATTTATTTATTTATTTGTTTACACACACACACACACATACACACACACACGAACGAAACAATGGTCCAAAATGTAATCATTAATTTCCAACTTCCCTCGCTCAACAATTGAATCCTTTATGACCACAAACTCATTTTTATTCATTTTAATTAATAGACTGGATCCAGAATGTCCAAACATTTACCCTTTGACATCATATCTCAAGGTCAGGCTCCTTAACTAAAGTTTTGAGAGGCAATATGGCAGAGTACATGGTGAGCAAATCTTGGAGTTAGGAAGCCTTAGGTTAATGACCTGACTCTGGTACACATTAGCTGTATGATTATAGTCAAATCATTCAGTCTTGGGTTCCTTGAAAGATTACACTGAAAAACTATAAATCACAGAAAATGGAATCTTCATTGGAAAGGGAATTTTACATAGTAGATGTATTTAAAAAACAACTTCATAATTATAGCTTTGATTAGACATGATGTTTTGTCAGAAATTCTTGGTTTATATTAGGTGCAAAGGAGGTTTGACCTCATTAGAAAAATTCTTGGATTTGGAGTAAGAGGACTCCTGTGCTGTGCTTAAAATCCCCTCTGCCTTTATTAACTATTTGTCTTTGGCAGAGTCATTTTTATCTTTCTGGATTCCTTATATATTTTTATATACAGTATATTTCTCTAATACCAAAGAGGACCTATGTCTACAAAGTTCCCAATCCTCAAAGAGAGCAAAATGACATTCCTCGTATTGTTTTGTATTGGACTATGGTTATTTGAGTACTCTACAACGTTATTTATCAGAGTTAAAGGCAAAGTTACTTTATTGGATTCTCAGAAAAGGAATACAAATAAAATATAATGTTTATGAAGACATTTATTTTTCTATTGAGCATCAATGGTAGAGGGATATAAGGGGGGATTCAATTAGTGGACTACATATGTGCAAAAGGAATGATAATGGTATTTTTAAAGTAGCAATAATGTTTACTTTGTATTATTTAAACTTGACATGAGATATAAAGTTACATTCAATAAATAAAATCATCATATTAAAAGATTCAATTTTATAATACTATATAATTTTGGAGTCAATAAAAAGCTTCATGTAGGATATGGCAAAGATCTGAAATTTAAGGTAAACAAAGGATTATTAGAGGTAGAGAGGAATAAAAAGTGCTTTCCAAAAAGGGACGAAAAATTTGTAAAGTCACAGAAATCAGAAATGAAATGTTGGTTGTGAGGAACAAAGAAGCCAGATTAGCTAATATTAGAAGAGAATAAATATATAAATTAAAAAAAAATCAAATTAAAAAAACAGTGGGGTTAAAATGTCAAACAGAGAAGTATAAACTTGTATAAATAGCTTGATTTAAAAGTGAAAATGGAGATGCATTAATTAATAGAGAAAACGAGTGAATTTTGTTTTAGGAAAATACCCTGAATAAATATAAAGAGGATCTATTGGAGTGAAGATAAACTTCAGGCTGAGAGATCATTTAGGAGAGTACTGCAATAGTACAGCAAGAAGTGATAATGGACTTAACCAAAGTGAAGATTGTCAGGAATTTGAGAGGGACAAGAAGACAGGAGACTTTGTGGAAGTGGAGACAAGATTTGGCAGGTTCCTGGGTTTGTGGAATAAGAAAGAGTGAGGCATAGATAAGGCCAAGATTGTGAAACTGAATGACTGAAAGCCCTCAACATAGGAAGGAACATTTGAAAGATGGCTGGGATTAGAGGAAAAATATAATTATTTTGTTTTTGGACATGTTAAGCAAAGATGTCTATGGAATATCCAGTTTGAATGTTCAACAGAAACTTGGATTTTGGGGACTTAACTTTAGAAGAAATCAAAACAGGTTATATAAAGATAGGAATATTCTTCATTGAAGTGCTTATTGAATTACAGTACCTAATGATGTCATCAAAAATAGAAAGAGAGATGAATACAGAGTGTAGAAAAGAAACTTTGAAGAGAACCAAAGCAAATTAGAATAATAAAACCCCAGGGAAGAGAGAATATATTGAAATAGAGGAATTTTTGTTATTACTATTAAATATTTATTACAGTACTATAATGTAGCAAATGATATTACAACTAACATCTTGCATATGGCACATCTGAAAATGGATGCCTGGAAGAGAAATCCTGGGAAGTATATAGGTCAAAAGAAGTTTTATGAGTTTTAAAGAATAAAAATTATATAGCCTAGTTCTATTTAATAGACATATATGGCCATTATGTCCACCAGAGATCTGATAAGTTCAGGAACGTTGAAAGCAGACAAAGTGTGTGCTGCTTCCTTTTTCTGGCAGATACTTTTGTCCAAATTTAGTGATTTGGCAATGAGAAGAATCTCATTGTCACATGCAGAAAAAAATAATTAGATCCTAAAGTCTACAGCTTTACTTTCTTTTTTAGGCAAGATTATCATGTAGTTTTCATTGTTTAAAGGAAATTATCATTTAATAACAACTTTTTTAAATTTTTTATACAAAAACATTTCTCTTCATGGCTAGAGGTCTACAGGCCTATTTGCTGATACAGATAGATAGATAGATAGATAGATAGATAGATAGATAGATAGATAGATAGATAGATAGATAGACAGATGGATGGATGCAAAGATAGATAGACAGATAGATGGATACATAGATATACAGAGACAGATAGATAGATAGACAGATGGATGGATGGATAGATATACAGAGACAGACAGATAGATAGATAGATAGATAGATAGATAGATAGATAGATAGATAGGTGTATAGATAGATAACATTAAGTGCATTCTATTTGCCATGTACTAAACTCAGAATATAAACACAAATAAAAACATATTTCGTCCTTCAAGGAGTTTAAATTCTAATAGGTAGAAGTAAAGATAAAGGGCAACTGAAAATAGGGATAAAATATAGTGCATGAGATGTCAACATCATGTGAATGTTAGAATTAAAATTAACATATAATAAATCAAATATCATATTTATAAATTTTATTAAAATAAAAACAAGTTTAAAAGGAGCCAACTCAAGCCTCAATCTCGAGAGAGAAGAAAGAGAGAGGAGTCACAGAAAGTTATGACCAATAACATAACAATGCAAATGTGAGGATGCAGGGAAAAGGATTCTGGGAGATACAAAACTAATTCTGTGGAATGTAGTTCAAAGGTAGAAAATTTCCACTCATACATATCTCCATGTGATCCTTTTGGGAGACCAGTCTTCCCAAAGGGATTATTTTAAATATAGCTAACTTATAAATTGCAATAATGTGTGGAAAAATGAAAAAGGGAACAAAACCAATGATTGCTACATTTACTAAAATAAAATTTGGGGCAGTCCCCTTTGGCATAGAAGTATGCTTTCAAAACAAATGTATTCAACCCCATAATGTTCAATTTAGCACATCCCAAAATTCACTTTGTATCTTCTGGTATAGCATGTAGTCTCTGCAGGTATCTTCATGGTACCTTCTCCAAACAGTTCACTTTCTGGATTCAGGGAGATGCCAAGTTTCTTATCCTAAAATTAATCTCAAAAGAATTTAAACTTTCTACTATATGATAATAATACAGTCCCCCCTGAGGAGGATGATAGGGATGCAGGGCTGAGTTATGAGGTATATGAACCAATTGGTAAAAGAAATTAAAAACATCAAAAATCCAAATAAAAGAGAAAAAATAACTTGTGGATAAAATATAAAATATCAAAGTCTTATGTCTAAAAAATATAAGTAAGGGAAATCAAATCTGTAACAGGTCCTTGAATCGGGGCCCAATTAAAATGATTTAAGTAATTATACACTTATCCAATCAGTAGCCAAGACTTTACCACACTATGAAAGACAGAAAAGGGACTTGATGATGGGAGCCAGGAAGGCAGCCAAAGTGAGGTGTTTGTCATAATGTAAGACAAGGAAGACCTGCCTCTGACATATGTCAAACATCTGCAACCTCAAACCTCAAACAAGTTCAAGTTCTCTTGCCTAGGCTCAAAATGTATCAATCCCATTGGGATTGGCCAGTCTCTTTGACCTGTGGACTCTTTTGGCACTATGCATTGGCACTTTTTGTATTCCCTTCTCCTGGAATCAGATAGAATCATTAAGCAAAGTTACATAATTTTTTTTAAAACAATCAATGACATCACTGTTATAGTCTAAAGCTTCTTGGGTGTGCTTTGACATTAGGGCAAATATATATTAAATTTATATTACTGCTAAACCAAAAAAAAGTTAAAGAAAAGATTCTCAATACTGGTGACATGTGCTTCAAATAAAAAGGAGAGAAAAAAATAAAATTCAAATACTACATTGCACATGCAAGGAAAACTATAATAAAAAAGATGTAAAAATCAAACATATATAACTTACCATCAGTGACACACTGTATCAGGCAAGGAGAGGTAGAATACAAAGGTTTCTCACCATAAAATGAGATCTATTTCCTTTTTTAACTTGACCATTAACCACTATATGAGTGCAATGATTTACACAAATGAACAGATTTATAAAACAGTAGTACAGTAGATAATGCACATTTTAAAAAATTTCCAAAATCCCTAAGATTCACAATATCCCTGTTAATGACAATAGCAAATAAACACATTATCATATAGGATTCACATGAGTTGCTGTATAGCCACTTGCTGTATGACATTAAAAAAAAAAAAACCTTAGAAACTAATGGATGCTTGTCACAAGTCTTAGAGTTGTAGCAAATCTTTCAACTTTGGCAAAGATATTTTAAAAGAAAGTATATAACAAAAATAACTGACATCATTCCAAAATTTGGCAGAAAAGCCTAGAAAAACTCAAACCTCTATACTGCTGATAAAAAACTTTTGGGGTCTAACATATCACCAAGAAATATAGATCATTCTGGTGGAATCAGATTAAACTGAAGAGGTAGAAAAACAAAAACAAAAACAAAAAAAACATGCAGAAGCTCACTTTGGGTTTATGCTTTATATAAAACTTTTATGGCAGGAACTTGTTCTTTACCTTCAATGCAACATTCCTTTACATATATATATATATATATATATATATATATATATGTATATATATATATATGTAAAACCATCCATTCAGAAACTACGAATTAACTAAAAATCGTTTCTGAAAACCCCTTAAAATTAACTTAAATTCTTAGCTCATTAAATTTTTCAAAGTTTGTATACAAGTTGTAACCAGTTTTGATGAAGTTCATCCAGCATCATCTATGTGATAATTAACAAAGGCAAGAAGGAAGAAAAGATTGTTTCTGGCCTTTAATAATATGTTCTTCAGTACAGTCATAAGGGAAAGGTACAAATAAAAAAACAATGTAACAGAATATATTGATTAGATTAATACATGAACTAAAAAAATACTTCAACTTTAAAGCAAACAGTAAAATACAGGAAGTGTTGACAGGGTACAGGCAGTGAATTGAAAAGTCCTTTTCTATAATTCCAATAGACTTGTTCACTTTTATGAAGGGGTAGAAACTCAAAAGAGTTAGCAAGCAATAAATTTCCATATACCTTTAAGATTCATTCTCCTCCTCATTATTATCATCCATCTGCATTTCTTTTGTCGCCCCTCTGAAATTCTTCATACAAGCACGGGACAGAATCTCCATTCTTCAAGTTGAGAGTATTTAAGATTTTCAAAACTTTGTCACTACATTCCAGTTTGGTCTGGAATTCAAGCAGCCTAGCTTGTTGCTGCATATTCTGAAGAAGTAAATAAAATGGGAAATTTCCAATGAAAATAAAAAGTCCCAGGAAAAGAATTAAACTGAGCCCTTGTAAGTGTGTCAGCTCTTCCAACTCAAACTATTGGTTCAGAGTTTCAAGCATGCTTCCTAATAGCAATATTCCTCAAAAAAAAAAAAGTGAATTGGTCTTATTTACAGGTCTTATTTACAAACAAACAAACAAACAAGCAAATGTGAATGGAAAGTAAAGGAATTAGCTAGGAGGTTTGGAAAAGTATTGCTCTTTCACCTCTTCCCTATATAGCAGGGGAAGGTAGAAGTTGCAAGAATGATTGGCAGCTCTTAAGACTTGGAATCTTTTATGAACTGGTTGGGTGAGAGTTCCAAAGGGGCAATTTTCCAATTGACTCAGTTTGGTATTGAAAGTGAAGGAAGAAGGTGTGTGGCTGAGACTCCCTGAACAAACCACCTATCAAGCAACTGGTCTTTGAGGATCCACTGTCTGAGGGTGAGAGGAAAATCTCCAATCTTCCTGGTGGACAGATCAATTGGGGAAAGACCACTACCTTTGCTGGGACATCTCAGGACACCTCAACTTGGATTTCTGGCATCTGACCATCCATTGACTCTGTGTGTATGAGATTCTGGGTTTACTGTGGGATAGTTAGAAAGTGTAAGTTTAGATAATCAAATATAGTGTAGGTAAAATCAGAGGCTACCCTTCCCCTTATTCCTTTCCCAACATCTTCCCCTTTTCTGTTAATAAACTCAAGTTATTTAAATGTGATTTTTCCCTGTGTATAAACCTTTTCCCTTTTCCTAAAATCCCCATAAAACCTAGGGGCAAAACTTCAAGGAAAAACAACAGCATACTCCTTGGTGTTTTGGATCAAGAGAAAAAAATCAGGTTTATTCCCCAAAATTCTGACTTCAAATCCACTGATTTATTATGTTGGGTTGTAGGGAGGAAAGAGGGGAAAAAATGGCAGAGGAGTCCCCTTCCTGTGAAAAAAATCCTGAGTTGCAAGCCAGGAGCCCAGGGTCAGCTTCAGGCATCAGCTTAGAAACTAGAAGGGGGTGGGGCTGAATAGCATGGTTTTGCTTCTCCCCTGATGAAAAATGGCTAGGACATGTTGGAAACCCACGTGGGGTGGAGGTGGGGAGGAAAGGGGTTCATCTGGTTCTTAAGAATTCCCAAGTTGTGTGTTGAAAAGACTCAGAGCACACTAACAGCAGGGTTGTCTGGTCACCTACTGTTGGAGGCTACAAGCTGGGCGGGGCTGCCAGCAATCACAGGAGTGCAGGCAGCAGGGCTAGGAGAGCTCAGGGCATGTGAGAAGTGGCACAGCAGTATCAGCAGCAGGCAGAGAACTGGCTCAAGCAGATGGGCATGAGAAGAATCAGGAGAGAAAACAGGGCATACAAAATTTCTCCACTGTCTATTATTTCACAAAGCCTTAATTTTTTTTTTTAAGAATTCTATCCCTACATGGTAAGCCAAAATGTTAGAATTAAAATTAATATACAATAATTCAAGTATTTTATTTGTAAAATTTATTAAAATTAAAATTAAAAATGCATTAACTAACTCAAGCCTCCATCTCGAGAGAAGTAAGAAGAAGGAGTCCTAGAAATGTATAACATAACAGTGCAAGCATGAGGATGTAGGGAAAAGGATGCTGGGAGATACAAATGAAACTCTGTGGAAGATAGTTCAAAGGTAGAAAACTTCTACTTATATACAGAGATGGCCAGAAAGTAATATTGGAGGCATGATTATAGGTAAGATAGAATGGAACCCAACTTATCAGGATTCGGGGTGATTTCAAGCGTGTTTTCCAATGTAGGCATAGTAATAAGAGAGCAAATGGCATTATTTATAGATGCTTGGGTTAAGGACTGAGAGGAGCTCATGAGTTATGACAATCAAGGGATTACTTTTGAAACATGTTTTAGAGTTGATCCCAAGTGTGCCTTGGTTAAAGTCGTTACCATGACTTTTCAATCATGTAATCATTCTCATTCGATGTGTTTAAGTAAAATAAGGATATTCTCTGATATTTCCTCAGAAAGCATTAAAATTACATTTCTATTCAACAAGATCTTAAATACTAAACTTTGGTGACTATCACTGTTAAATTATTTAAAGAAACTCCTTTTTTTCATAAGTTTTCATTCATCTCTCTATCAAATGCCCTTAACTCTTAGTATTTTTCTTACATTTTGATGATCCCCAAAGAGCCTAAATACCATCTCGGTTAACAGCCTCTAGTGTATAATTGAAATTTTGTTACCCTAAAAAAGAACTACATTTCCTGGGAGTCCACTGACTTCCGGTCATTATGTATTTCCAGTAGACAGAGGGTATTAGCACATGGGTGCTAACTGGGCTTTTTCTTAGGCTTGCAGCCAGCATGGTAGCAGTGGTAAGCTAAGCAAGAGGATTTTAAATGGCCTAATCAACCATGGGCATGTGGTCTTTATTTTGAATCCTCTTTATTCCTTGACTTCTAATGATCATTTAATAAATCTCCTAAAATATAATATTTTTATTATTGATAGTTAATTTTAATTTTTACATTTTTGGCAAACAGAAGGAATGAGAAAAACTCTTTTTTTTTTTAAGATAGCCTAGGTAAAAATTTTTAAGTCACATTTCTCCTGCCACGGCTTTTCAGCCATCCTTGCAAATTCTGAGAGAACTCCGAACTCTCTTTGGAGCTGCTGCCTTTTTTCTTTCCCTACTTTTTGCCCTGTCAATCTCTGGGCTATTTTTAGCTTGAGTCCATGTTCCTCAGTTCCTCACTGCTGCCTCTAGCAATCCTCCTCCTGATCTCCAGCCTTGCTCCTACTCCTGCTCCTGAATTTGACTCTGCCCCAACCCTGACCACCGTTGCTGATTCTTCTGGGCTGATGATTGCTGCCCCCAAGAATCTAGGAGTTCTTGGATCCACTCTCCAGGCAACTGGTAAAAGCAATGGTATATTTTCCTTAGGCAATGATTAGCCTCCTAACTCCCTCTCCACATGACTGAGGAAACAAGCATTTTAACTAGAGGGGAAGGGAAGAAGGAAGTTACTCTTCCATACAGGAAGTAAATTACAAGCAAGGCTTACTCTATGAATGAGTAGTACCTTGCCTATTTCAAACAGCTTCTACCATTCATGAGTGCACTGATATTTTCACTTAACTTGCCTGAGATTCAGGAGAGAAATTTATCTCCCTACAACTCTTTCCCATTTGGGCCTGCCCAGTCTCTAAGATTCATCCAGTTAGAGATTCCTCAAACTCATGTTCACCTTAGCTATGGGAAATCCCATAGCCCTGACCAAAGGAATCTCAACGGATAGAGAAAGGAACTTTAAAGAGTCTGGAGGTGAAAATTTTAAGCCTTTTCAGACTCCATTGTATTATAAAAGTCTGTATTTTATTGCATTTTACTGATTCTTTTGCTTTAAGATTTATTTAATTTTGTTTTTTAAGTTCATAATTTGATAAATACTATATTGTTATACTGAATTATTTCAATCTATGGTGTATTAACTACTATTATATTTTGTTACTTCTCCCCTATAACTACTGAACAAAATATTGTAAAATATTGTAAAAGCCCATAAACAGCTTTGCCTTCCATTTTGCCTTTGTTTAGTGTCACATAGATAATGGATGAATTCAATCTGGCTAACAACTTAAAGAGGTAAGAATTTAAATGGTGATTTTAAGGGGTCTTCAGAAATAATTTTAATTAACTAGTGGTTTCTGAATGGATGATTATGTTTAATATTTATATTATAAAGAAGGTTGTATTAAAGGTAGAGAAACAAAGAGATGTTCTTACCAAAGTGTTTCTATGAAGCACAAAGCCAAAAAAAAAAGAACTCCTGCAAAACTCTTCAGTTTAATTTATTTCCACCAGAAAAATCCAGATTTCTTGGTGATGATCTAGGCCCATATAAGTTTTACTCTGTTTAAAATTATCTTTGTCAAGGTTGAAAGATTTGCTACATCTGTAAAAATTGTGACAAATATTAATCAGTTCATGGTTTTTTATGTCATACAGCAACTTATATGAAATATGATAGTGAATTTGTTTGTTATTGTAATTAACTGAGCTACTGTGAATTTGGGGGACTTTGGTACCTCTTTGAATGTGCCTTAACTACTGTATTATGTTTTATTCTGAAAATCACAATGTACCCATACTGTGGTTCATGGCCAAGTTAAAAAGGAAATAGATCTCATTTTTAGTGAGGTATCTTTGTAATCTACCTGTCCTTGGCTAATAGTGTGTCACCAATTGTAAGCTATATTTTTTTATTTTTAAAACTTTTTTATTATTGTTTTTCCTTGCATGTGCAATATAGTATCTAAGTTTTGTTTTTTCTCTCCTTTTTTGTATTTGAAGCATATCAACAGTATTGAGATGATTTTCCTTTAACTTTTTTGATTTTGCCAGGAAAATAAGTTTAAAATACATTTGCCCTGATGTCAATGCATACTCAAAAAGCTTTAGACTATAAAAATGATACCATTGATTGTTTTTAAAAAATTACACAAATTTGCTTAATGATTTTGTTTGATTCCAAGAGAAGGGAATACAAAAAGAGTCATTGCACAATGCCAAAGAATCACAAAGCTAAACTGAATAGTGCCAATTGGGCAGAAGGTCAAAGAGACTAACCAATCCCAATGGGATTGATGAAATTTTGAGCCAAGACAAGAGGATTTGAACTTGTTTGGGTTCAAGGTTGAGGCTGATTTGACAGGTGTCAAAGACAGGTCTTCCTTGTCCCACATTCTACCAAGTATCTCAAATTTGGCTACTACCTGGCTCCTATAATCTAGTCCCTATTCTGTCTTTCATTGTGTGGCAAAACTTTCTGTAGTCATGGCTGCTGATTAGATAAATACATAATCGTATAAATCACCTTAATTGGGCCCTGATTTAAGGACCTGTTATAGGTTTATTTTCCTTTACTTAAAATTTTTACACATAAGACTTTGATAGTCTATATTTCATCCAGAAATTATTTTTTTCTTTTTTCTTTGGATTTTTTATATTGTTTATTTCTCTTGTCAATTGATTCATATAGCTCATAACTCAGCCATGCATCCCTAAGTGATCCCTGTGTTTTTCAATCACCCTCTTCAGGGTGGGAGGAGTATTATTATTCTAAAATGCAAAGTTTAAATTTGTTTTGAGAGTAATTTTAGGATAAGAAACACGCTAACTCTCCAAATCTAAAAAGTGAACTATTTGGAGAAGGCACCATGGAGATGCCTCCACAGACCACATGCTGCACCAGAAGATCCAAAGTGAAATTTGGTATGTGATGATTTGAACTGTGTGGGGTTGAATGCATTTGTTTTTGTATATATACTCATATGCTAAAGGAGACTGACCTCTAACTGGCTTTTTCTCAATGAGCCTAGCAATCATTGGTTTTGTTCTCTTTTCCTTTTATCCCCAAATTATTGTAATTTCAATGTTGGTTATGTTTAGAAGATCCATTGGAGAGATTAGTCTTCCACAGATCTCAGGGGAGAATGTATAATTGAAAATCTGTTACCCTAAAAAAGAACTACATTTCCTGGGAGCCCACTGACTTCCTGTCATTACCTACTTCCTATAGACAGAGGGTATTAGCATGTGGGAAGTCCTCTTGGGCTTTCAGCCAGCATGGTAGCAGTGGTAAGCTAAGCGTGAGGATTTTAAATGGGCTAATCAGCCATGGGCATGTGGTCTTTATTTTATATCCTCTTTATTCCTTGATTTCTAATGGTCATTTAATAAATCTCCTAAAATATAATATTTTTATTATTGATATTTAATTTAAATTTTTACACCAGAAGAAAAGAGATTGTGGGAGTACTTTCGTTTTGTTTTGATGAAAGAAGAAGTAAAGGAAATTTATTAGGGAGAGAGAGAGGAAAGAGGGGATTATATCACATAATTTAGTACATAAATTAGAGACTATACAAAAAAGAATGAAGGAGTGAAAGCCACAGGGAAGAATACTTAAATCTTAATTCTTCTGAACTAGTCAAAGGAGGGAAGGCCATATACACAGAGATTGGTAAAGAATTATATTTTACTCAATTGGAGGAAAGGGTGGAAAGGAAAAAGGAAAGGGAAGAAAAAGAAGGAGGGAAGTTTAGGAAAAAAGATAGTACTAAGTAAAACAAATGCTACAAAGTACAATATAATTTTCAAAGAGGGAGTTAAAGAGATAAAAAGAAAGGTAAAAAGAGTTTGTGACTGGTCTCCTGACAGAAAAAGAGTAATACAGTGCCAGAGCAAGTTTCATTAAACTTAATGCACTAAGTACTAGACCTACTCTTTGCTCACTATTCCTTTGTTCTTTTTAGAAGAAAGGGCCAGGAAGCAAAACAGAAGGAAAGCAGAAGACATTAAGACATAGGGAAAAGCATAAAGAGTGATCAGAACTATGAATGTGAACTCAATCAAGTCAGTCATAAAATTGAAGGGTATAACATAATTGATTAGAAAGAATAATCCAGTGATAGAAACAAGAAAGTGCTAAAACAATACATAATTTAACTGTAGTAAAAGAGACAGGGTTAAAGTTCATGATCTTAGACACAGAAAAAGCAAAAATAGACTTAACTTAAAGAGAATGTAGGGAATCTATATTTTTTTTTTCCTGAAGGGTGCTATAGAAAATGAAATAATATGAATTCTAAATGTGTATGCTTTAAATGTAATATCTAAATGAAGGAACAATTAAATGAGTTACAGAGAGATATGAATTATAAATTATAATAATATTTGTATATATATATGGGATAGGGGGAGGGGTTCAATTTATTCTTTTCACACTTAGGCATATCTAACAAAATATAAATAAGACAGAAGATAAGGAATAGGAATAACTTTAGAAAAGTTAGATATTACATTGAATAAGCATAGAAAGGAGTATGCAAGTTTCTTAACTATTCATGGAATCATTATAAAACTCAACAATGAATTATCAATCAAAAAACATTTATTATGTGCCTACTTTGTCCAGATACCATGCTATGTTCTGGGGACACAAAAAGAAACAAAAGACAATCCTTGCCCTCAAGGAAATAACAATCAAATGGGAAAGAGAACATGTAAAGAAATATATACAAAGTGAGCTATTTACAGAATAAAAAGGAAATAATTAAAGGAAGGAAAGGAAAGGAAGTTAGAGAGACTGTGGGATTTTAGTTTGAGCTTAAAGGAAACTAGAGAGGTTAGTAGTCAAAATGAAGAAGGAAGATCATTCCAGCATGGAGAACAGTCACAGAAAGAATTGGAGCTGAAAATTGGAGCATCTTCTTCATAGGATAGCCAGGAGACCAAAGTCACTGGATTATAGAGTACATGTTACCCAGAGAAAGAAATGCTGGAGTAAACATGAAAATGATAACATATGATTTATCATTTGATTATTTGGGTATATTCTTTGGGGTTTTGGTTTTATAGATTTTTCACTTATAAAAATGAATAATATAGAAATATGTTTTGCTTGATAATACATATAGAACCTAGACTGAATTGCTTGTCAACTCTGGGAGGAGAGAGGGAAGAAAAGAGGGAGACAATATGAATCCTATAACTTTGAAAAAAATTATGTGATTTTTTAAGTAAAATAAAAAAAAGGGAAAAAAGAGTATATGTTAGACCATGAGCTGTGAGGAGACTAGAAAGGCAGGGAGGGGTCTTTCAAAGCCAGACACAGCATTTTGTGTTTGTTCTTGGAGGTAATAGAAAGCTGCTGGAGGTTTCTGAGTTGGGGATGGGCAGGTGATGTAATCTGTCAGACCTGCACTTGAGGGAGAGCACTTTAGTGACTGAATGAATAATGAACTGGACTGAGGAGGTACTTGAAGCAGGCAGAACCACCAGTAGGTTGCTATTGCAGTAATCAAGGCTCATTGAAGTGATGAGGGCTTGCACTAGAGTGGTGGTAGTGTCAGAGGAAAGGAGGGCATAGCCAAGAGATGCTGTAAAAGTAAAGTGGGAAGACCTTGGCAACAGTTCCTGTATGGGGAGTGGGAGATAGTGAGGAATCCCACATGACTCCTGAGCGGCAAGCTAAGGCACTGGGGGGTTGGTGTTGGTCTCTCTGAGAATAGGGAAGGTAGGAGGAGGGGAAAGCTGATTTTTGCTTTTAATTTTAGGATATTTGCTTTAAGATAAGATGTCAGAAGGGCAGTTGGAGGTGTGACATTGGAGGTCAACAAAAAGTGGAACAGGAAAGATTTGGGCATCGTAGCGTAGACGTGTAATGAAATCTATAGAACATAGTGGGATCCCAAAATGAAAAGCACAGAGGGGGAAAACTAAGACAGACAAGAAGAGAACCCTAAGGCACACCTTTAGTTAGAGGGAAGACGCAGCAAAGGAGACAAAGAAGGAACAGCCAGATTCATAAGAGGAAAAAGGAGAGTTCAGAGAGAGAAGAACGATTACTAAGAAAAGACCTTTCAATTTAGCAACGAAGACATCATCAATACCTTTGGAGAGAGCAGGTTCAGAGGGATGATTGGATCAGAACCCATATTATAACAAGTAGAGAAGAGAGAGAATGGAGAGGAAATGGCAGGACCTATTGTAGAGGGCCATTTTGACGAATTTAACTACAAAGAGCAGAAAAGGTCTAAGATGAAAATGAAGTTGGAGGAATCAATTTTAAATCAAATGTCATTTTTTTCAGGACAGGACACATGACCATGGTTGTAGGCAATTGGAAATGGACCAGGAGATAGGGAGAAATAAATGAGTGATAGACTGAAGATAAAAGAAAGGGTAATCTGTGAAAGGAGATGAAATGAAACGGAGGATTTCTTGAACATAAAGAGATGCTAGCCTTGCATTTTGACATAGACCTAAGCCCTGGCAGACTCCATCTCCCAGGAGTCTCTGCTGCAACTTCCTCTGACATACTCCACTTCCTTTGCAGGAGGTGACAGAGGAAGAATAAAAGAGGAGAACCATGGGTTTGGGCACCTTTTTCCCCCTAACCTAGGTGGAGAGCTTTTATACCTGCCTAACTGCAGGAGATCTGATTTCCCCTACCTTTCCTAAACTTTTCCTTCCTAATCCTAAATAAACCTACCTAACTTTCCCTGGAGACTAGCCTGATTTAATCATCTCCCTAGCCTACCTACAATAGGGTCACTTTCCCTATTGTGCAGGGGGGAACCCCAGCTACCTTTCTTACCTTTTTTAACTATCTTCCCTCCTTTTTCCTTACCTCACAAATCAGTTTCATAAAAATGACATCACTGCCAAAATTAATTTATAGATTTAGTACCATAGCAAATAATAATAATAACAATAATAATAAACAAATAACATTCACCTGAAGAGGAAAATAAACATAAAAATTTCAATGGAAAAATACCCTGCTCAAAAAAAAAAAAGTTGAGGTATCTAGGTAGCCCAGTGGATAGATAGAATAAGAGGGAGACATCTTTCTGAGTTCAAATTTGGATAATCTGGCTTCAGACACTTATTAAATCATGTGACCCTGAGAAAGTCACTTAACTCTGTTTGCCTCAGTTCCCTTCAGTGGAAAATAAGCTGAAGAAGGAGTTTACAAACAAGTCTAGTAACTTTGTAATGAAAAACCTAAATAGTATCACAAAGGGTAGGACACAAATGAAAAAAAAATGAACAACAAAAATATATGAAAAAGAAAGGGGGCTAGCAGTCCCTTACCTCAAACCATACTACAAAACAATATCATCAAGACAATTTGCTACTGTTTAAGAAATAGAGAAGTTGATCATTGTATCCAATTATGCAAATATATGTGTATATATTTATAGAAAAAGAGACAGAAAGAGTATATTGATAAGAGTCATTCTTCAGTTGATTAATAGTCAAAGGACATAGTTTTCAGAAGAAATTCAAACTTACAATAATAACTATGAGAAAATTTCTCTAAATCATTCATAATTGAATAAATACATTTAAAGTAACTCTGAGGTTCCATCTCACATCCATTACACTGACAAGTTAGCAATAAAAGAAAATGAAAATATTGGATGGTCTCATAGTATTTCCTTTTTGTCATCTTGGTAACCTATCACATGAATTCTCTAGTCAAATAAAAAAAATCTATTTATTGTCAACTATTTTCTGGTCACTGTTCTAAGAACCAGTGACAGAGACAAAAAAAATGCATGTTTTCTTCTATCATTCCCATTCTAATCTTCAAATTTCTAGTATCAATTGTCTGCTGTGTATCTCTTTTTCATTGTCATCTTAAATTCAACCCTTCAGATGTAGAAGTCATTACCTTCTAATCATGTTTGTCCTTTAAAACTTTGCTATTTTTAAGAACTTTTTTATTCGTCTGATCAACTAGCTATGTAACTTCAGGGCCTCGCTGATTCTCCCTTTACTTTCATTGCCCATTTCTAATCAGTTGACCAATTTAATTGGTTCTAATTTTGTTGGCCACAACATCTCCATCCTTCTTACTCTGAAAAAATGTCCTCATTCAGGCCCTAATCATTGGTTACCTAAACAGTTTTATCAGTCTCCTCTTTGGTCTGATTCCAGACACCCTCCTCCCTCAGACATCCCCCACCCTTCCTTTCCATTTTGCCCTCAGCTCCTAAAATAATTTTCCCAAGACACAATTCAAACCATGTCACTCCCTGTCTCAAATGCTTTTAGAAACACTTTCTCGCCCAGGCTTCTGTAAATGGGGATTTAAGTGTACTATAAAGCGGTACTCATCAACACAATCTGGTATTGGCTAAGAAATAGAAGGGTGGATCAATGGACAAGACCAGGTTAAAGGACCTCAGCAACCTAGTGTTTGATAACCAAAAGATCTCAGCTTTTGGGATAGAACTCATTATCTGACAAGACGTGCAGGAAAATTTGGAAAACAATGAAAAAAATTGGGTTTAGATCAATATCTCATACCCAATACCAAGATAAGATGAAAATGAGTATATGATTTAAACATAGAGTAATAATATAAAAATATTGGCCAAATGGCAGTACAGAAATATAAGACATGTTGGAGGAAATATGGCAAAATTGGGACATTAATGCATTACTGGTGGAGTTATAAATTGATTTAACTATTCTGGAGGTCAACATGGAATGAGAGCTAAAATTCTATAAAAGAATGCATGCCTTTTGATCAAGCAATACCACTACTAGATCAGTATCCCAAAGAGATTAAAAAATGGAAAAGGACCTGTTTGTGCAAACAATATTTATAGCTATGCTTTTTGTGGTAGTAAAGAATGAGGGACTAAAGAGATGTACCTCTTTGGGGGAATGATTGAACACATTTTGGTGTATGATGGTGATGGAATACTATTGTGCTATAAGGAATGATGAACAAGGTGACTTCAGAAAGAACTGAAAAGAATTATGTGAATTGAGGCAGAATGAAATAAGCAGAAGCAGGAGAACATTATACACAGTAACTGAAATATTGTGGGATGATCAAATGTGATAGACTTTTGTCACTAACAGCAATACAATGATCCAGGACAATTCTGAGGGACTTATGAAAAAGAATGCTATCCACCCCCAGAGAAAGAACTGTTAGAGTAGAAATGCAGAAGAAAACATGTGATTTATCATTTATTTATTTAGATACATGATTTGTGGTTTTGATTTTATAAGATTATTCACTTGAAAATTAATAATATGGAAATATGGTTTGTGTCATAATGCATGTACAACCTAGATTGGATTCCAAGAGGGGAGAGGGAAGAAGGGAAGAAGACGACATGAATCATATAACTTCAGAAAACTTACGTGGTAATTTGTTATTAAAAAAATAAAAATAAAACAAATAGAAAGGGGGTTAAGAAGTGATTGACACCATGAGGTTCAAAGTTGAGAGGGGCAAGCATTCTCTTTCATTTCTGAAAATGATTAGAACTATCACAGTCCTTGAGCCAGAAGGCAAATTCGATTCACATCCAGGAAATCTTTAGGGGACACACACATTCTAAATGAAACAACAGTCTGAAAGTACAAGTGGGGCCTAAGAGAATTGAGTGGCGGTAGCAACAGTGGGAAGACAGCATCTGGGACATAATGAGCATAGCCAGAAATAATTGAAGTCTCAGGAGCAAGAAACAAAGGAAACAGGAGAAAATGAGAGTGGAAGGTTAAAAATGAGCTGAGTTTTTGCAGAGTTTGGAGATAAGAAGAAAAAGAAGAACCACTGGATTTCCTTCAGGTATCTCAGAGCTAAAACACTGGACTGAAGCGAGCATACTTAGGTTTTCAAGGTCTGGAAGAAGTTCCTTCCAAAAGATTCAATCTCTTTCCCCATCCTAGGAAGTACCATACATACATTTCAATATACGGAGTATACTTATTTTACATAGACATTTCACTTAGCTAAGGTCATGCTGGTGAATGTTTAACAATCTGCAACCTAAGGAAAACAAATAATTAAAATTTAAAATGCATAAAATATTTTATTCAACTTTAATCTTCATTATTAATAATCCAGCACACCCTTTTTAATAATCTTATTCTTGATGCAAAAAGAAAGAGGCTCCTGATTTTCAAAATTCATAACCTCTTTCAAAGCTCAGCTCAGGAGCTACATCCTATGTGAAGTCTTTTGTCATATACAAAGCCCTATATTTTTGAAAAAAAAAGAATTGAAGGATTTTATGTATATATACAAATACATGTATATTTAAATGTAATCCAGATAATATTGCTTACCATCTCTGAGAGGGGCACAGGAAGGGGGGGAGGGAGGAAGAAAATTAAAATTTAGATTTTGTTATTTTGGAAAACATGCTGAAAATTATTACTATCTATAATTGGAAAAATAAAATATCTAAATAAAAATTGTATTCATTGTAAATAGTACAGTGTTTGTTCTATTGTCATGACAACACTCATTCAGTGAATCTTCATTACACAAATATGTGCAATTATTATTTTCATTAAGTGCCAGACATAAAAAGAAAAAAAAAAACAAGTTAAATAGCCCCTCCCTTCAACAATCTTACATTCCAGACTTCCAGTTTAACATGATTGCAGTGTAGATGCAGAATATGTCCACACCTCATCACCTACAAATATAGAGTACCTCAAAAGGCCAAAAAAACCCCAATTTATACAAATGAAGGAACTCCACAGTAGGACACAGCATTGAAAGTACATAGGATTTGGGCATTTACACCCAATAAGTGGGTGAAATAGCTTCCACAAAAATGCAAATTGATCAACCTTCTCCCACCTTCTCCCTTCTCCCACTCTTCAAAGCCAGAGTCAGAGACAACTCACATTAGAATCAGAGAGTCAGTGAAGGGCACCTCTAGTTCCTTGGCAACTGACTAAGACAACCAAGGACCTATCCCTGAGAGCAGCTAGACTTGAGACCTCAGCAGGCTGAAGAGCATGGACCTAGGGAACAGAGATAGCAAAGAGAAGGGCAGCACAGAGTACGAACTGGGAAGACATGAGAGGTGGCCTCATGGAAAAACTGTGCTCCTGAGCTCCATACAAAGGGAGCCTGCCCTTCTTACTCAGATTTTTGACTGGAAAGGGAAGGAAAAACTAGCATAGCAATGGCAAAAAAAAAATACCCAGGAAAAACAAACTCCCAACACCAAGAAGAACAAGAAGAAGGCATTGACCCTGGATAATTCTTATGGAGAAAAAATCCAGACTATAAAGGAAATAACTGAAGAAGACAAAGAAGTAAATGCATCCAAACCTTCCAAAAATGAAAATTGGCCACAAGCTCTTGGAGAATTTAAATTGGAGCTCATGAGAAAGATGGAAGAGTTTTGTCAAGAAAAGTGGTAAATAGTCAAAAAAGAAAATAACAGTTTAAAAGACAGGAACTCCCAATTGGAGACCAAAATGAAATAGCTTGAAGACATGATAAATAGGATTTACCAAACCAAAAAGGAAAATCAAAAGATTATAGTGGTAAAACAGTCTTCAAGGACCAGAATTGGGCAATTGGAAACCAATGATCTTACAAAACAGCAAGAATTAAAGAAGCAAAGTCAAAAGACAGACAAAATGGAAGAAAACATAAAATATCTCACTAAAAAGATGATAGATCAGGAAAAGCAGTTTCAAACAGACACTTTGAGAATCATTGGTCTACCTGAAAAACCCCAAAATAAACAGAAATCTTGACATCATACTAGAAGAAATTATCAAAGAAAAGTACCCTGATGTTCTTGAGCGAGGGAGAAAAATAGACATTGAAAGAGTTTATAAACACCCTCTACACTAAATCCTCAAAAGACAACCCCCAGGAATGTAATTGCCAAATTCAAGAGCTTCCAAGCTAAGGAGAAAAGTTTACAAGAAGGCAAAAAGTGACAATTCAGATATCAAGAGGCACCAATCCAGATTACACTATTTGAACTTCCACACTAAAGGACTGCAAACCTTGGAATATGATATTCAGAAAGGCAAGACAATTGGGTCTTCAACGAAAGATTACTTACCCATCAAAACTAACTATATACTTCCAGGGGAAAGTATGAGCATTCAGGGGAAAGTATGAGCATTCAACAAAATAGAAGATTTCCAAGTATTTGTAAGGAAAAGACCAGAACTAAGTGGAAAGTTTGATATCCAAGCACAAAAATCAAGAGAACAATGAAAAGGTGAATAACAAAGAGAGGAGAAAGAAAAAAAAAAGGTTTTTATTAAAATTTTCTTCTTTATTGGCTTCAATAAGATCAAACCATTTATATTAATACATGGAAAATGTTATTGGTAACTCTCAAAAATTATATTCACTATTATAGTAATTAGAAGAATCATTCATAGGAAGAGGTTGGGGGTAATAAGTGATCTAAAATGATATGTAAAAAGAAGAAAAAGGGAGGAATAGAAGATTGTACCATGATAAAACTTGAAGGAATAAGATAAATCATATCATACAAAGAGGTGTATGGGTAGGGGAGGAGAAGAATATTATTTTAAGAAGGAGAGGAAGAGGGTGCTAATAGATAATACTTAAATCTTACTCTGAGTGGAATGAGTTCCGAGAGGGAAGAGCATCTATATTAATTGGGATATCAAATTTTATCTTACCCTACAGGGGAAGTAAGAAGCAGAAAACTAAGGAGGGATGGGGAGGGGAGAACAGAAAAGGAGGGAAAGAGGGAGGGGACTTAATAGAACCTAAAAAAAATAAGAACAAGGAAAGAAAAATGGATGGGGAAGGGAAGTATAATAAGGGTGGGGATTAGGTGGACTGATTAAAAGCAAACCACTGGTTTAAATGGATATAGCAAAAGGAAAAGAAGGGGAGAACTAGGAGAGAATATCGAAATGTTGTGGAATACACAAGTGGCAGTCATAACTATGAATGTGAATGGAATGAACTCAACCATAAAATAAAAGAAAATAGGAGAATGGATCAGAAACCAAAATCCTACCATATGTTATCTACAAGACACATGAGGAAGAAAGGAATACACAGGGTGAGGGTCAAAATTGGAGCAAAATATATTGGGCTTCAACTGAGAAAAAGAAGGCAGGAGTTACAACCATGATATCTGACAAAGCAAAAGTAAAAATAGATCTGATTAAAAGAAATAGGGAATGTAATTACATCCAGACAAAAGGCAGTATAGACAATGAAGAAATATCAATACTCCATACATATGCACCAAATGGTGTACCATCCAAATTTCAAAAGGAGAAACGAGTGGAGTTGAATGAGGAAATGGATAGTAACACTATACTAGTGGGAGACCTGAACCTTCCTCTAACAGAACTAGACAAATCAAACCAAAAAATACATAAGAAAGAGATAAAAATGTGAATGAAATCTTAGAAAAATTGGAGTTAATAGACATGTGGAGAAAAATAAATAGGGACAAAAAGGAATAAACCTTTTCAGCAGGACAGGTACATTCACAAAGACTGACCAAGTACTAGGGCATAAAAACATGGCAAACAAGTTCAAAAGAGCATAAATAATAAATGCAACCTTTTCAGATCATAATGAAATAAAAATACTAATTAGTAAAGGTAAGTGGAGAGACAAATCAAAAACTAATTGAACTTAAATAATATGATTCTCCAAAATTGTAGAAATCATAGAAAATTAATAATTTCAATGAAGAAAATGACAATAATGAGACATTCTTTCTAAATTTATAGAATACAGCCAGAGCAGTACTAAGGGGGGAATTTATATTTTTGAGTTCATATATTAACAAGTTAGGGAGGGCAGAAGTCAATGAATAGGGCATGCAAATTTAAAAAAAAATAGAAAGTGAACAAATTAAAAATCCCCAGATGAAAACTAAATTAGAGATCCTAATAATAAAAGGATAAATTAATAAAACCATAATTAATAGAACTATTGAATTAGTAAATAAGACTAGAAGCTGGTATTTTGAAAAAAACAAATAAAATAGATACAGTACTGGTCAATCTAATTTAAAAAGGAAAGAAAAACTAAATCGACAGTATCCAAAATGAAAAGGGAGACCTTACCTCTAATGAAGAGAAAATTAAGGCAATCATTAAAAACTATTTTGCCAAATTATATGACAATATATATGGCAATCTAGGTGATATGGATGAATATTTATAAAAATATAATTTGCTTAGATTAACAGAAGAAGAAATAGAATAGATAAATAATCTCATATCAGAAAAACAATTGAACAAGCCATAAAAGAACTCCCTAAGAAAAAATCCCTAGGGCCTGATGAACTCACAAGTGAATTCTATCAAACATTCAAAGAACAACTAATTAAAATATTATAGAAACTATTTGACATAATAAGCAAAGAAGGAGTTCTACCAAATTCTTTTTATGAAACAAATATGTTACTGATTACAGACAGGTGGGTCAAAAACAGAGACAGAAAACTATAGACCAATCTCATTAATGAACATAGGTGTGAAAATATTAAATAGAATACTAGAAAAAAGACTCCAGCAAGTGATCATGAGGGTTATTCATTATGATCAGGTGGGATTTATATCAGGAATGTAAAGATGGTTCAATATTAGGAAAACCATTCACATAATTGGCCATATTAACAAGCAAACCAACAAAAATCACATGATTATCTCAATAAATACATAAAAAAGCCTTTGACAAAACACAATACTAATCCCTATTGAAAACACTAGAAAGTATAGGAATAGAAGGGCCTTTCCTAAAAATAAGAAGCAGTATATATCTAAAACCATCACCAAGTATCATTTGCAATTGGGATAAATTAGAAGCCTTCCCAATAAGTTCAGGAGTGAAACAAGGATGCCCATTATCACCTCTATTATTTAACATTCAGAGTAGAAACACTAGCAGTAGCAATTAGAGAAGAATAAGAAACTGAAAGTATTAAAATAGGGACTGAGTAGACCAAGCTATCATTCTTTGCAGATGATATGATGGTCTACTTAAAGAATCCTAGAGAATTGACTAAAAAGCTAATGGAAATAATCTACAACTTTAGCAAAGTTGTGTGAATTTCAAAACTATTCCACCCTAATCAGACCATTCTTCAGAAGATGTGATTTAGCTATTTCCTGATCAGCAAAAATGGAGATTCTTGGAATAACAGAATCAGGTCTTGGACAGTCTACATTCTCCACCCTATTCAGTTTAACAAGAATTTGAAGGTCTGCATTAAACTCAAGATTTAATTATCTGAGGAGATGACCTTCAATAGACATGTGCAAAAAAAGGACAGACCTCTTGGCTGTCCTAAATCAAGTTAAGAACTCATTGGTACAGATGACATGCAGAGAAATGATGTAAAAACATCCATATAAGGCATAGCACTTCCTGGCCCCTCCTCTTTCCCTGGAAAGATGACTCTGGCTGGCAGCATGCTAAGTATTCCAACACCTTGGAGTGTTGGGTGGTGAGTTTTACCCTGTAGCTGATTTCAGGTCCTGGTATCTTAGCTGAGCCCCTTTGGAGGTCAGGCTGATTCCTTCCTCCTTCATACTCCAAACCCTTACTCCCTTATCTCCTGATCTCCCTGCCCAATACTAATCAGGCGGAGGAAGAGGGAGAGATAAAACCTACTCCTTCTTCTACCTTCTTCTTAATGTTCTCCACTATCAATTAAATCACCATAAAATTTGGCAGCTGACTTGGGTATTTTATTATTTGGGATTTCCCTTGGCAACCACTTAAATTTAAATGTTTTCAGTCTCAACCATAATTTCACCCTTTACAGTTGCAGGATACAAAATATACCAACATAAATCATCAGCATTTCCATATATTTCCAACATATATCAGCAGCAAGAGTTAGAAAGAGAAATTTCACTTAAAATCACCCTAGACAATGTAAAATACTTAGGAGTCTATCTGTCAAGACAAACACAGGAACTACATGAACTCTACTACAAAACACTTTCCACACAATTAAAGCTGCATCTAAATAACTGGAAAAAACATTAATTGCTCCTAGGTAGGATGAACTAACATAATGAAAAAGACAATCCTACCCAAAATAATTTACTTATTTAGTGCCATACAAATCAAACTACCAAGAAACTTTTCTATTGAATTAAAAAAAAAAACTATCATAAAGTTCATTTGAAAGAAAAAAATATCAAGAATATGAATAGAAATAATGAAAAAAATGTGAATAAGGTAGCCTAGTAGTGCCAGATCTCAAACTATACTATAAAACAGTAGTCATCAAAATAATATGGTATTGGCTAAGAGACATAAAAGAGGATCATTGGAATATACCTGCGGTAAGTGACCACAGCAATGCAGTCAATGATAAACTCAAAGATCCCAGCCGTGGGGACAAAAATCCACTATTTGACAAAAACTGCTGGGAAAATTGGAAAACAGTATGGGAGAGATTAGATTTAGCTCAACATCTCACACCCTACACCAAGATAAAATCAGAATGTGTTAATAACTTGAATATAAAGAAGGAAACTATAAGTAATTTAGGTGAACAGAGAAGAGTATACTTGTCCAATCTTTGGGAAAGGAAAGCTTTTAATACCAAGCAAGAGTTTGAAAAATTTACAAAATGTAAAATAAATAATGTTGATTACATTAAATACAAAAGTTTATCAAAACCAATGCAATCAAAATGAGAAGGGAAGCAACAAATTGGGGGAAAAAACTTCATAACAAAAACCTCTGACAAAGATCTAATTACTCAGATGCAAAAAGAGCTAAATCAATTGTACAAAAAAATCAAGCCATTCCCCAAATGATAAATGGGCAAGGGACATGAATAAGCAATTTTCAGATAAAGAAATAAAAACTATCAGTAAATATATGAAAAAGTGTTCTAAATCTCTTATAATCTGAGAGATGCAAATCAAAAGAACTCTGAGGTACCACTTCTCACCTAACAGATTGACTAACTTGACAGCAAAGAAAAGTAATGAATGTTGGAGGGGATGTGGCAAAATTGGGACATTAATGCATTGCTAGTAGAGCTGTGAATTGATCCAACCATTCTGGAGGGCAATTTGGAACTATGCCCAAAGAGCATTAAAAGACTGCCTGCCCTTTGCAGTCTACCCCATGGAAAAATATTCTAAATTAATTAAATAAAAATTTAAATAATAAAATAAAATAAAATTGTGCACATAAAAAAGAATCTTACAGTCCACGGGGTACAGGGTACACATAGGTCACATATTTGGTATACACCCAAGTTTATGCAAAGTGAGCATATACAATAAATCTACAAATGAAATGAAAATTAATTTTGGATAAGGGAGAAATTAGGAGGTAGAGAAATAAAGTAATCCTCATGTAGGAATTGATTTTTGAAGGAAATTAGGGATTCTAAATGTAGAGGATGGAGTGAATTCACTTCATTTACAAGATAACCCCTTAAATGGGAAATAGAGTATCATATGAGGAGCAAGAAGGCCAAGTAAACTAGAGAATTGAAAATGAAAACAGAGTAATATATAATGAAGTTAGGAAAGAAGGTTGGACTTAGGGTGTTCAGGTTTTAATAGCTGTAATAATTTAAATGGGGTTGACAATATTAGAATTTAAAAAATTTTTGTAGTCACCATTTATAAAAATTAACCTTATAAGTCAAGAGGCTTTTAGTAGCGTTAGTAGCTTTATTACAACAAAGCAGATATATTAAAGGGGGAAATGTAGGAAGGAAGTAGAAAATATTGCCCAGCTAAATACCCTAAGTCCAGATCTGAGTGACTCCAGACTGAGGAGAGCATCCCACCAAAGACAGAAGAAAAGTCAAATAGCCAGCTTCTCTAGGTCAGGGAGACTTTAACCCAATGGAGTCACCAAAGCTAAACTCCTCAAGCCACCAATGCCAAATCCAAGGTAGAATTCAATGCCTTATCAAGATGAGTCATACCAGACTGAACCAGAAAAGACCATGAGTGAACATGAGGCTGAGGTGCAAAGACTGAGTGGTCAAAAGACTAAGACACCAAAAGCCTGATAAGACCCCAAGGGTCCCAGAGGCTCACACTTATACACAGTTTCCTCCACCCATCAGATTTCTCCCGGTTACATCTCAGGAATCAATCAAAGTTTCTTAATTTTCCTGGCAGGAAGCTTTACCTCCTGTCCTCTGAGGGTATGAACTTTTATCAAAAGGATCCTCCAGTTCCTGACTGATTAAGTGAAAGGGTGGACCACTCCAATTACTTGATTGATTTAGTGAAGATAAAAAATTCTCTTTCACATTGCTTAATAGAGTAATTTGTATTTGATTCACCATTTTATCAGACTCCTAGAGTTTATTGAACCAGGGAATAATAAAATAGAACTATGTTTTAGGAAGACCAGTTGTCCACAGAGTAAAGGACTGATTCTAGTGGGTAGAGAATTAAGGCTGGGAAACAACTAGGAGGCTATATTAATATTCTACACTAGAAGTAATAATAATTAGGGCAGTGTCTAGATGTAAACAGAGAGAAGGAAATGTATATATGAGGTGGAAATAATGAGATTAAACAAATTGTTGGATAGTGATGTGAGGAAGGATAGAGTCTAAGATGACTATGGGAAAATGGATCAGAAGACTGGAAAGATGTTGTTCCTTTAACAGAGATACCTATGGACCATCTCAGTGTAGATATTTAATAGAGATCTTGTTATTGGGGACTGGAGTTTAGAAGAGAAACTTGAATTAGATACAGAAATGTGGGAGTTGTCATAGACATGCTATCGGGATCCAAGGGATCTGATGAGATTACCAAGAGAAAAGAAGGCAGAGAGAAGAGAAAAGAAAAACAGCAAGAGAGATCCTTTGGGTAAAACATTTCTTAAAAGGGAGGGAAATGTATGCTAATCCAGCAAAAGAAACTAAGAACGAACAATCAGACAGAAAGAAAAAAATGAGTGGATGAATAAATAAATTAAATTAAATTAAATTAAAATAAAATATTTTAGATCTCTAAATGTTCCAGATACAAATAGAAAAATCAGGATAGTCCCTTTTCTTACAGGAATTGTCTAAATGGGGAGACAATTTACAAAGGTATCAGAGCTAGAGTCAAAATTCCTTTTTAACTTTTTTGTTTCTTAGATTTGATGCTAAGGATCAATTCCTAGTCAGAAGAATGGTAACAATGAGGCAATTGGAGTTCAGGGACTTGCCCAGTGCCA